>NW_026705490.1:0-50001 GCF_029867415.1 Vicia villosa | reverse complement strand
TAAGACCAGGCGAATATCTCGGCGTAGTCTTGCAACAATTGAATCAGTCTTTGCTTGACACTGTTTTCTAAGTCAGCCCCAATTCTGACCTCTTTCTTTTCTTCGTCACTGCCCAAGTTGATGAACTCGATCGGCTCCTCATGAGGCTGTATGGCTTTTTCTTCTTGTTCTAGAAGTCTTGCAATTTCTCTTGGCACTTCACAATCTTCCTCACTTTCGTCCTCAGTTTGGTAGATCGGATTTTCAAAGTCATGACGGGCAATAGCAGAGTCGTTATTGACTGGATCCAACGTGTATGTGAATTCCTGATCAAAGGAGATCACATCCTCTGCTTTCCAGTTGTTCAATCCACCGTTGTTAGCAGGGAGCACCCAGCTGTTCCAGTTGCAGTTGTTCTTTTCGTCTTCCGTAGCATTGATTCCGCTAGTGGGAAAATGCGTAGGTAATTCCTCAGGATAAGTTGGATGATTTGTTGGATATGAGAATCCAGGTGGAGGTCCCTCTATTGGCTGAGCGAGATGCTCGATAAGGCCGTCCCATGCAGTAGGAATGATGTTTTGAATAGAGACTTGTGCATCCTGATAAGGAGTGTACTGTGACAGAAAATAACCTTCGTTGTTTGGCATCTTCCTGGCTTCTTCAAGAGCGAAGTTGTCGTCGTACTGTTTGTCCCATCCAGTCGGGACAATGTCTTTGATGGGAGTTGAAAAACTCGGAGGAGCGGAATATTTCACCATATAGTCGTATTTGCCGCTGGGTTCTCCTAGCGTGTCCCATACTTCTTTGGGTGGATTTTGATATTGCTGAGTGACGGGACTTGTGATACTTCCGTCATTTTGATTACCCTCTTCTGTTGGAGTAAGATCTTCCAGAGCAATGTAAGAATTCTGAGGTGTGATATACTGGTAGTTGTAACCGTCATTTGGTCCTCCCACAGCATCCCACATTCCCATGGTAATGGGTGGAATTTCGTCTGGATATGGCTGAATGATGTGGTTCAAGTATGTCCCTTCATCATCAATGGCGTTTACTTCTTGGCTGGCGAAGTGTGATATTAACCCTTCAGAGCGAGGATTTTGATCATTCTTTTGATTTTCACCATTATAGCCCAGACCTAGCTTGTCGGACTTGTAGGGTATATCAGGGAGTTGTCCCCATACTGTGCGATCACCCTGTTCAATCATGGCTTTGGCATCTTTGAGAGAAGCCATAGTTGTAGCTGGAGTAGCAGGAATATGCTTGGTGGTAGAGATATCTGGAGATACAACCTCAAAAGCTTGATACGGAGTTTCGATGGATTCGCCCTCCATCTCAACATACTTGTCGTTGCTCAAGTGACTGACCATATATTCTTCTTCGCCATAGACTGTGACAACCTTTCCTTTTACTGGGTATTTTAACTTCTGATGCAGGGTAGAAGTTACAGCGTTTGCCCCATGTATCCAAGGGCGTCCTAGTAAACAGGAGTATGTTGGAAGAACGTCTATTACGGAAAAGATAACATCGAAAGTTTGAGAGCCCACTCTGATTGGGAGCTTAACTTCTCCGTACACCGTTCTTGTTGACCCATCGAAGGCTCTTACAACCACATCACTTGGTTGTAGCACAACTCCTTTGAAGTCAAGTTTTTCCAGTATTACCTTTGGTAACACGTTTAGAGAGGAACCATTGTCTATTAGCACATGAGACAGAGTGGTGCCGTTGCATTCGATAGAGATGTGCAGGGCCTTGTTGTGATTTCTTCCAGCAGGAGTTAGATCCACATCAGAGAAACCAAGACCATTGGGCACTGTAAGACTGGCGACACAATTCTCAAATTGGTCGATTGGGATTTCTTGAGGCACATGCGCAGCTTGAAGGAACTTCATTAGAGCTTTAGCATGAGCTTCTGAATATTTTAGCAGAGATAACATTGAGATTTTTGAAGCAGTATGCCCCAGTTGTTCGACAATATTGTAATCACTTTTGCAGATGATTTTCAATATTTCGTCCATCTCTTGCTTTGATGGATCCTCAGCAGTGATCTCTACCGGATTTTGAACTGGTTCGATCAGTGGCTCTTTGCCTCGAGTGTTGATATCTGGAATAGGAATTGGAACCTGGATTGGACTAGCAGCAATATTTGGAGAAATTTCTGGTGAAAAGATTCTTCCACTTCTCGTGATCTTGCTAGTGCCTGCAATGTTACTTACAGCTGAAGTAGTTAGTGTTGCGTCCTCTTTAGTCGAGGGATCCTGCTTAACTCCATGAATGTAAACATTAGTGTCATATCCCCATGGGACAGCTTTGTCTGAGGAGTATGGAAATGGAGTTGGTCTAGCAATGACTACTGATGCCACTTTGAGTGTAGCAGAAAGTTTGAATGGAGCCTTGGTAGAGATTTTGAATGGTAAGCTGGAGATCACTGAGACGTCTTCCATTCTTATCCCGTTGGCAAAGACTTTGCCCAACATGTCCATAGAAGGGAGCCTCTCAAACATAATGATACGGCGATCCATGTGTTTTTGAATTCCCATCTTTAGATTTTCACAACCATTGGGTTGGCGTGAGCAATAAAAGCAGTCGGGATCACAACCTGGAAAGTAACCAGCTTGGATGAACTTTCTTTTGACTTCGAGGAGTGGAATTGATACTTCGTTCACATCATAAATGTAAACTGTGTCTATGATAGCATTAACAGTTTTGTCATGCTTTGGCATAGGTGCTGTGATGACATTTGGAGTTTCTGGAGGATCGAACTCAATTTCTCCAGCATCTATCATGTCTTGGATTTTATTTTTCAGGGCCCAGCAGTGATCTGCGTCATGTCCTGGACAGTTTGAATGATAGGCACATGTTGCATCAGGGCGATAATTCAGAGAAGAAGTATTGACATTCTTCGGAGGACCCCTTAATGTGATCAGATCCGCTTTAAGCAAGTGCTGCAATGCCTGAGAGATTGGCATGTTGATTTTGGTGAAAGTTCTTCTTGGTGTATCTGGTCGATGCGTATATTTTGGCTGTTGATCTTTTTGAGGTGCAGATGCGGAGATCATAACTGCCCCTACAGATTGATGCTGATCACTTTTGTGACTTGTCTGAATTTGCGCTGTATTGACCTCATTTCTGATGGGCCTTTTTGTAGTACCAGAGGAGGATCCTACTTGAATTTTTCCATTTCGAATGCCACTTTCGACACGTTCTCCGGTCAGTATTAGGTCAGTGAAACCTGATGATGAACTTCCCAGCAAATGGCTATAGAATGGGCCAGTTAAAGTGCCCATGAACATGTCGACTAGTTCGCGATCAGATAAGGGTGGTTGAACCCTTCCAGCCATATCTCTCCACTTTTGTGCATACTCTTTGAAACTTTCTTTTGGTCCCATAGACATGCCTCGCAATTGAGTACGAGTGGGTGTAAGATCAGCATTGTATTGGTACTGTTTGTAAAAAGCAGCAGCTAATTCTTCCCAAGTATGAACCTTGGTATTTTCTAGCTGGTAGTACCATTCGAGTTGTGTACCTGACAGACTTTCTTGGAAAAAGTGAATCCACAATTTGTTATCTGTTGTATGAGGTTGTATCTTCCTCACATAAGATCTCAAATGTAGTTTTGGACAAGAAACTCCATCATACTTTGCAAAGGTTGGAACTTTGAATTTTGGAGGGATGACAACATCCGACACGAGTCCCAGATCATTGAAATCTAAGCCAGGTATTTTTTGTATTTCCATAGCTTTCATACGATCCTCCAACTGTTGGTATTTGTCATCATCCTGTTCGTCTCCAGAATGATCTTCTTCTTCATTTGAAGAGAGAGAGGGTTTAGCAGAACCCTGGTTGCTTTGATTATCTTCTTGTTCACCATCACCGACTATTTCAGGGATTGGTGGCTTTTTGATCTTTTTGACAGGGATCTTGATCTTCCTTCTCAGGTAACTCAAGCCTGCAGATTCTTTGGGCTTCTTCTTCTTCTTGAGTATCAGGGCTTTCAGCTCTTGTTGCCCCTTTGCCAGTTCCAGAATTGCCACTTGAACTTGGGCATTCTGTACTTCGAGATTCTTGATGCTTGCCTCAGATTCCATCTCTTCTGACTGAAATAAACAGCGAAGAGATGAGAAACCCGTCATGAGAACCTGTTATGGAATGTGTATGACTGGATGCCATGTATGCAATGTGTATGCAATGTATATGAATGCAATGTATGAAATGCAATGTGTATGCAATGCAGTGTATGTGCAATGTTTTCAAGGATCATAGAGTCTAGATTTGTTAAAGAAGCAACAAACGTTAGTTAATCAATTTATTCTTTTTTTTTTTTCTTTGCCTCATTTGGGCTTACAAGACAGAAAATAAAATAAATGATCTTTCAGGTCTCCCGTGGGCGCTTTTTCTTTGTCCCCAGGAATGCGTTGATTCTTTGTTCTTCTTGAAGCTGTCTGGTGAGCTCGAATAGCCTTCTCTCATAGTCCTGACAGTGTTCTTTGAAGGTGTCTCTTTCCTCTTTGAGTTGAACCCAGGATTTTTGCAACTCTTCCAAGTCAGTTGGCATATCCGGGTGTAGAATAACTTGAGGTTCGTAACCTTCGACTTCTGATTCGATAGTCACAGGTAGAACAGCGGGATAGGGCATCATGAGTTTTTGAGCATGAGTACGCACCCATCTGAGGTAAAGTTCCATAGGAATAGAATTCCATTGCCCCAGAGTTTTGCTTTCTATTCTATAGACACTGTCCCAAGCCTGTATGAATCTTCGTCGGTGTCTGTGAGAATCATTCTCGTAATCAAACACAATGCCACGGATAATCATGTCATGAGGACCGTTGCTTCTTGCATATCCGAATTGGCGTAGAGCTAGAGAGGGATTGTAAGTGATACCTCCTTTAATGCCAAGGAGTGGCACGTTAGGGTATTCTCCACAATGATCAATGATAGTAATGTCTCTTTGAAAGAAGTTGTTCCATCGGATATCTGAATGAGATAAAGACATGATTCTGTAAGACCATTGTGCTCTTTGTTCATTTCTCAGTACTGATCGGGGAAGATGACACGTAAACCACCTAGCCAGCAGTGGTATACAGCACATGAGAGTTCCTCGCTTCTTCGTGGTACGAGTGTGTAGAGAGTGTAGGATGTCTCCCAGCAATGTTGGTACCGGGTTGCGAATTAGGAAAAGGTTGATGATGTGTACACTTATGAACTGGTCGGAATTAGGGAACAAAACCAACCCATAGATCAAAAGAGCCATAACTTCTTCAAAAGCTGGATAACTTTTGTTTTCTAGCAGTAGTCGAGCCTTTTCCAGTAAGAATTTGGCAAGCAAACCCTCAACTCCACTCTTTATTTCCCAATTGGATTTGATTTCTGACTTTTGCAAATGTAAAGCAGCAGCAATGACTTCAGGTTTTGGTTTTCTTTCTAAACCAGTGAAAGGTAATTGATCTCGGATTGGTAATCCAATTAATTCAGAGAATTCTTCCAAAGTGGGTACCAACTGGTAATCAGGAAATGTGAAGCAATGATGTTCAGGGTCGAAGAACTGGAACAGGACCCGTATCATGTCTTCTTCAAACTTTGAGGTAACCAAATGGAGTAGGTGACCATGCTTTTCAGTGAATTGAGCATTCCTGGGGAATTCTGCTACCAAGACTTTGAGTTCAGATGGCACCGTTGAGATATTGATTCGGATGTAATCTCTGGTGGCGGGAGCCATTACCTGCAAAAACAAAAGTAAACTCTTTGATCCTTGAAATGTGTAGTGAAAAATGATGTGTTTATGATGCAAACATGTGGCACACAAAAACAAATCAAACAATAGCCTTAGGTTTAAAGGCTTGCATGAGGTTGATAGGTGATACCCTCCCCTCTGAAGTTGAGTTGGTTGAAAACCTGTCCTAGAATAGTATTCGGGTTCTATGATCCTTGGAGACAACATCTCAATACGGCGCTCGGACGGCCGATCAAGAATATTCCTCGAGGATAACTAGCTTCGATCAATTTCAAAGCTAGCCACTTAATAGGCCACAAGTCAAGTTCAACTAAAAGGTTCTAAGACAAATTAGTGTTAATGACACTTCGGAAGCCTAATATACTCCTTGATCGCTTTCAAGGGACATCAGTATAAACCAAAGTATCACACTAACGATGACTACCAGATCAACCGTATCGGTACATGCCGTACAGTTTCCTTGGTCTATTGTCATATACTTAAGGTATCTCGAGATTCGGGTTAGAATCTTTCACACAAGCAAAGTACCCAAGCAAACCTGTGAAAAGTAAAGCAATCAGATCAAACAATTGAAAACATCGAAATGATCTATACTCTAAAGGTAACCCCTTTTGAAAACATTTTGAATTTGTATTCCCCAGCAGAGTCGCCAGTTCTGTGGACCGTCCTTTCGGGCCATACCCCTCCGTGGGTGGGATACGTGAACTGACTCTTTTTTGTCGATCGGACGCTTTCGCGTCACTTTTGAAAAAGTTTACAGAGTCGCCACCGACCTTTTATTTTATCCAATGAAGGAAAGGTTTATAAAAGAAACAGAAAAAAGACCTTTGAGAGATTCTGGGTAAGGGGGTAGGTTATACAAAGGGAAGGTATTAGCACCCTTTGTATCCATGGTTATCCATGGGCTCTTTAGTTTGCTTAGCTCATTTGCTTTACTTTTCAATTGATTCGGAATGCTTTACCTGTGTTTTTGAAATACCTTTGCAAATAGAATTTGTAATGATCCTTGTGCGGATATATACAAATGCTTGTTTATCTTTCGAAAGATGTTTTGAAAAGATCGTTAATTTTGTAATGATCCGTGTTTGGATGTATACAAAATATTGTCTTTTGGAAAATTCGTTTTAAAAAAACAACAGTGTATGAGAATTTTGTTTGTTTTGATTTTGAGCAAGCAAACTAGGAGGTCTACCCTGAGTTAGGAGGTCTTTATCCTTGTTCCCTTTAAAAATCTATCCATTCGTCGGATATAAACAAAAGGTTCGATTTTGTACTCGAAACAGTAGAAATGTAACTTTGATTTTGAAAAGAGTGAAAAGGGGTTACCCTAGGAGGTGCAAATGTGATTGTGATTGAATTCAGATATTTATCTTTGAAGTTAGTGATCTGACGGTTCAGTTTTATCTTTGACATACACGCAGTTTATATGGGTGCTGGAAATTAAAATGCGGAAATGTAAAGTGCAGAAAGTAAATCTACGCTATTACATCGATTGTGCGGGAAATGTAAACTAGCCTATTTACATGAATTTGACATCCTATACATTTATCTAGGAATTTTAAATTGCAAGAAATAAAAGGCATATTTTTTGTATTTTTGTGATTTATTTTAAATATAATTAATGCATTATTAATTAATTTAAAATAAAGAAAAGATGGAAATATGATTAAACCTAGCAAATAAGTTTAAAAATATGTACAAAATGTTTGTTAATTGATTTTAGAACAAAACTAATTTTTTTGTAATTTTTGAAATTGTTTTTGGATTTTTTAAGTTAATTAAAACATAATTATATAAATAATTACACAAATAATTAAAACTTAATGATAAAATTATCCTAAATATGTACAAAATTAGTTTATGATATATAAACAATATTTAACACAAAGAACAATTTTTTTTATGATTTTTTGATTGGTTAGAATAATTAAAAAGTAAATATATAAACATATACTAATTAATTATGTAAAATATTGAAATTATGAAGAAAAATAAAATATTTTTATTTCAGAAAATAATATATATTTTTAGAAGTCTAAAATATTTTTTGTGGAATTTTTTGGAATTTAAAACTATTTTTAATTATTTTTGCAATAAAAATAAAATAAAATAGAAAATATAAAAAGGATACTTATCAAGTGTGGAATTTGATGAAGGTGCATGGTGTGGTTGCATGTTTTGGAGCGTTGGATGGTGGGATTGATGAGATCAAGGACCCAGATTTGAGGGCGCATGATGTGATGGTTTGAGGTTCAACATGTGATCATGCTGAAGTCAAGGGTTCAACGTGGGGTCCACGTTTTTTGACCAGCGAATGGGATGATTAGAAATTGCCACGCAAGCGGTCAAAATTTCAGCGCCACTATTCATCATCTTCTTCCTTGGTACCTGCGAAATTAGCTGCGGATTTACTTATGGAAATTCCTGCGGATTTTCCTTCAGATTTCCATGCTTTTTGAAAACCTACAAAAACAGCCATGAACGAAAAAGAAAAGGACCCAGACTGACTTAAAATTGTCTCCTGAACACGATGGTGGTGTTAGTTTTTCAATTCAAGCCTTGTAACTATGGATTCGAAAGGATTCAAGTATGAACACTCATGTTCAATGGTTAATGGTATAGGCTAATTTTCACGTGGGAGTTGGCATGTTAAGACCCAGATCATCTACATGGGACCTTATGAGCATGATAGAATGGTTAGTTTACATTGATATTAATTGTATATATGAAAACGAAAATTAAAGGCATATGTACATGAAGAACTTTGAATGTCTTATACGACTCTCATGTGCTTGTATTAAGAGTTTAATCTTACTCTATGATGTTGGAGAAGATGATTAAAAAGCTTGATTTGTATTAATATTGATTGGAGAATGAAATTTGAATTTTACAAAGTTATGGAATTTTGAGAGAATTTTGATGAGTTTCTTGACTATGCCTTGATATATTTCGTGTGTCCCTTTTTGCTGAAGTATGATGCTTCTTTTATAGCCCAAAGTTGCTTGGAACTCAAGCTAAGAAGCTTTGTTGTCTTTGTTGAAAGTTTGATTTTTAAAATATTAAAAACCTTGAATTTTTGACCAATCCTTGACTCCATTCAATGCTCTTGCCTTGGGCATCAATTTTCTGCAGAAAAATGAAGACTTTGGAGGTGTGTCATACTTGGAGATCAAGCCATCAATTATCCATGCAATTTCCTTTAATTTTAATCTTAAAATAAGATAAAATTATGTCAAAAATGGATAATATAGATGTGGGCTTTGTCTTGGTCGTGGGAGGCCCATAGTAACATGGCAAAGATGTTTGGACCACAAAAACTTGGCATCTTTTGAAAAAAAAACATTTTTGAGCAATGTTGATTTCATGCATTTTCCCAAAATTTAGCCAACTTCAACAAGGTGTAAATCCTTCAATTTTTGTCATATGAAGGAGATCTTGCACTTTTTGGAAACCTCAAAGAGTCCTCTAACCAATGTCTTTGGTCTCATATCAAAATGATTTTTGGTTCTCCTTGTGTGTCCATTTGAAAAAAGTGTCTTTTTGTTGACTTTGAAAATGACCTGTAATGTCTTTGGCCATATTTTTCAAATGGTGAATGCTATGACCATGGGATCAATTGCATTTGAAAGATAATTGAATTTCCTTCAAAATGAGCTTTGGTTGACATTTTTTGGATGAAGGATGAGAGAGTTATGATCAGTCAAAGTTGAGTTGACTTTTCAGGCAAAAACCCTAATTTTGAA
Source organism: Vicia villosa (assembly GCF_029867415.1). Classification (NCBI taxonomy): domain Eukaryota; kingdom Viridiplantae; phylum Streptophyta; class Magnoliopsida; order Fabales; family Fabaceae; genus Vicia; species Vicia villosa. Next base: position 40,551 of record NW_026705490.1, on the reverse strand, counting down.
TCTTAGGGTTTTGTTGATTTTTGATCTTTCCTTGATGAATTGTGATCATCCAATGATCAAATGTTGAATCCTTTGACAAAATATGGACTTTGACAAAAAATTTCATTTTTGACTGTCAGTTGACTTTTTTGGTCAAACGGGTCGTCTGTTGACTGTTTGAGCTGCTGACGGTGCGTCTGAGTGAATTGAAGTTTGAAAATTTGTATGATGGTACTTTGAGATGTATGGATGTATATGAAATCCATTTGAGCTCTCAAAACTTGTTGCTCCTGTTAAAACAAGAAAAACCCTGATTAGGGACTGTCTGTATAGGAGGCAGTTAAGCGTACCTGATTTTTGTGCAGTGTTGAGTTTCTGCTAATCATGTGATATTCAGAAGACTTCTAACACAAAAATCTTGGAAATTTGAATTGTGAATGATTGATTTGATTGATTGTACAAATCACTGTGAATTGTACTGTCTGCAGTTTGTCTGTCAACCGACTGTTCGTGTACTGAAGCAGCAGTTAAAGTGAAAAATCAACCGTCAAAGTTAATTTTCTTTTTTTTTTGTTGTTATTTTTGTTTTTGTTTGGTGTGAAGCATGAAAATTTATTTACATGACTTGTTAGAAAACAGAAACATAATAAATAACTGATATTTACGGTATGCGGGCAAAATTACCGATAATAACCTGAAAATTATTTAATGCACAGAAATAGAAATATTTGACTGGCAGAAAATACACAAAATATTATCTTAGTAATTAAGCAATATTATGACAACTAGTACAACATTTAATACTGACAGTATAAATATTACATACTATATTGAAAAGTACGACGAATAAACGGTACGTTTAAGAAAATAAGAAACACGGCAAATTTTAAGAATGACGATTGATGACCCATGCTATGAACAATAGCATGTAGATGATTGGGAGCATAACCATTGCAGGTCCACACTCCTCAGGACTGTGCAGGCAGAAGAAGGTCATGATCACCGTAGCAATGGTGATGACTGTAAGAGACAGTGTCTCTATCCATTTTGCCATTTTTGTTAGGGAAGAAGAGAAAATGGATTATGAAGTGGAAATTTGAGAAATGAATTAGAATTTGATGTGAGATTTTATGGAAGAATGAGAAGTATTTATAGAATGGAAAGATGATAGAGACGTTGGGGAATGATGTGATTCCGTACAAAAGGAAATTTGAGTGGTAGTGAGATTTGAAAGAAAGTGTAAGGTATTGTTGGGAAAAGAGAGATGGATAGAATAAAGTTGAGATTTGAATTTGAAAGGATAGATTTGAAAAGATTTTGAAAATAATGGAATATAGCACAAAAGTTAGTGGGAAAACAAAAACAATTGTTACCAGTACAGTGTGAGTTTCCTGCTTTTGCGCCTGCAAAAAGATTTAACCCTGCATGAACTGTGTTAGTACTATTTATCTGTAAAATAAATAAATAGTATTTGTGAAGTAAAGAACAGTATTTGGCGTTTGCGTAAGAATAAATTCCACTGTAAGCCAAGTTACTGTGTAAGAAAAATTCTGAAAACCAAGTTCTTCATATGTCAGGATATTTTGAAAAAATCCATGTTTATATGAGACTCTTAATTTTCATATTGAAACTTTCCTGAAAAAAGAAGTGGGCAAATTTTGGGGTATAACAATACCAAACAGCGTTCAAAACCCCAATCGGTATGTCTCCCTACCAACTAGTTTATGGTAAAGCTTGCCACCTTCCTCTTGAACTCGAGCACAAGGCTTTTTGGGCCTCCAAGTTCTTAAACTATGATCTGGCAAAAGCCGGTGAATCTCGAAATCTCCAACTCCACGAGTTAGAAGAATTTTGCAATCGAGCTTATGAAAATGCTAAGGTATACAAGGAGATGGCATGATCAGAGAATACAACAAAAAGACTTTTGGGAAGGTCAACTAGTGCTATTGTTCAATTCTAGGTTGAAGTTGTTCCCTGGGAAATTGAAATCAAGGTGGTCCGGTCCGTTTGTTGTGCATAAGATACTTCAGCATGGGGCGATAGACATTAAAAATCAAACCAATAGGGATATTTTCAAAGTGAATGGACAAAGACTGAAGCCCTATTACACCGGCCAAGAACCTGGATTGATTGATCATGTTCGTCTCATTGATTGAGAAGAACGACCGTCGAGCCAAGCGACATTAAACGAAGCGCTTCGTGGGAGGCAACCCACGTTTTGTTTTTTTTTTAATTTTTGTTTTTTTTGTTTTGTTTTGTTAATTTTTTTTGTAGACAGTGAAGGAGGATTTAGAAAGTCGAAGTCATCAATACCGTGGAAGAAAGAGAGACATCTAAGATGAAACGGGAAGTGAAAATGCTGAAGGCAGATAAACAACACGGGCACCCGTGTGAATCATCACGGCCCGTGTTGACTGCAAGAGCGTCATAGGTGACTTGGAAATTTGGGGCAAACAGATCATCTACATAGGCACCCGTGTTGATGTACATGACCTGTGTTGATTGCAGCAGCTGAGGGATTGAAGAATAACGAAGACAGAATATTTACACGGGCACCCGTGTTGATGTACACGACACGTATTGTTGCTGCGCTGTTGGTTTTGAATTTTTCTTTCATTAAGTGGAGTGGACCCCACACATGATATAATCCCCACCCACCACTAAAAGTTCACTTTTATGATTTTCTCTTAATCTCTAACCTTCCTCCCTCTCAAGAAAACCTAACCTCCATAGCCTCCACCTCACCTCATCTTCACAAAAGTTGTTCTATTTGCTATTCTCTATGCAGTGACGGTAACGATTTTCGTTTTTGTTCGTGTTATTTTTTTTCAATTTTTTCTAGGTACTCAAAATGGGACCAAAGAGAGTTGACAAAGGAAAGGCACCGGCCGAATCGTTAAGGCCACGACAGCAAGCGCAACGAATTCCCAATGCTCATGGCATCTTGTTTGAAAAATCCGAGCACCATAAGAGGTATGAGGTAATGGTAAAATGAAAACTCATCCCCACTAGATACATGTGTGATGAAAATTTAGACAAGATAGGATTAAAAGCAGAAATTCATCGCATGTTTAATAATCTAGGGATGTTAGAATTCATGAAAATTGAAGCACCGACATATGAACGTATAACACTTGAGTTTTTAAGCACTGTTGAGTTTGAAAAAAGACGCAGGTGGGATGGCTCTGAGATGGTGTTCTCTGGTGATCTATCCTTTCAGATGTTTGACACAGACTACACTTTGATGGTGGAAGAAGTTGGGGAAATTCTGAAACTTCCGACATCTGGTCCGGGACCCCCCTAACACTTTCACAACTGTCGATTTCTGGTTGGCCATCACAGGTAAACCATGATATTTCCCAAGCTCGGGAAAAGCTTCTAGTATCGATAACCCTTTTTTCAGGTATGCTCAGAAGGGGCTCGCATATACTCTATTCGGAGGAGGCGATAGCACCGGCGTAGCAGCAAAGAGAGAACTCTTTTTCTTGTATTGCATGGTTGACAACGAGCCGGTGAATGCAGCGGCCTTTGCAGCTAATCATTTGAAACAAGTTGGCTACACGAGTACATGTGAGATTTCTGTGGGTGGCATGATCACTTAGATAGCAGAGCATTTGGGCTTTGGTACTATTTTGATGAAGGAACCTATAATGGCAGGTAAGACTAAGATTGACATGAACACTCTTGTCAATCAACAAAAGATTGTTGTACATCCTAACTGCTACTCGGTGGTAATTAAGAATCAAAATATTCTTCATCTACCAGCTCCGGGTCTGATTAGTGCGGACAATGTTGCCATTTGGCTCTATGAAAATAATGCTCTACCTTTAGGGGAGAGCCCCCCTCCTAACCATAATTTTGCAGAGAATGATGACATGGAGGATGACATCCCGACAAATAAGCCATTTGTTCCAACTCCACAGGACTCAACCCAACAAGGTACGGGGTCATCTTCTATGTCGCAGAACCAATGGGAGTGGGTTCAGACTGAGATGGGTTACTTTCGAACGGAGCAGACAAGACAAGGGGGGGAACTGTTTCGACAAGGAACGGTTATTAATGACATGCAAGCTATGATGCAACGTTTGATGTTGTATTTCCCTCAAGACCCTCCACCTCCTCCATCGTAGTAGCTGTTGTGAGTCCCCTTTGTATCTGGGCTATAACATTGAGGTCAATGTTTAGTTCAGGTGTGGGGGGTTTTCTTTCATTGTTTTTCTTTCATTCTATGCATTGTTCTTGTTTTTATTTCGTTTTAGCATCATTTTTCGTTTTCTGGTTTACCATTGTGTTACAGAGTGACAGATAGTTGTTGGATGAATCCGGAACTGATAGCTAGTGGATGAAAGATGCTCCCCATACTTGATTTCCTGAGGCACCCCGGAAGTTGATACAACCATGAAAAGATAAAAGTAAAGGTTGGACGCAATTTGGTAACATCGGACCGAAATGGTTGTGTTATATACCCCAGTCGGAAAAGAAACCACATGACACGAGGAGGCTTTAGAGCTTGTAAGCTTAACAAACATGGTGAGAGTACAAAAGTCAAACACCAAAATATCATCATGAGATTTCAGCCAGGTATGACTTTATCCCTCTAATTTTGCGTATGCTCTGTTGACACGACATAACATGAAGACACACACTGAGGCGCGTTGTTTATTAAACCTTTAGCCTTTCTAGCCACCCTTTACTTTATGTTTATCCTTTGTGAACCCCGTTGAGTCGTAGCCTTGTTGTTTGAAATAAACCCCTGGTTAATCTGTAACTAAATACTTCCTACCCTTGTTCGGCATGATTGTTGTAAATTACAAAGTGTGCAAAAAAAAAGCTAAGTTTGGGGTGGCAATCCGTAGAGAAGGGGAAAGTGCATGAAAAGAAATAAAAAAAGATAAGAAAGCAAGAAAATGAGAGGCATGCAAATGTCTTAACAAAAAAAGAGAAAAAAAAAGAGAAGAGAAAAGCACTTGTCATGACTAAAGACTCGAACATGCTCATAAAAAAATTGAGTGAAGAAGAATCAAAGTTGAATAAACCCCAAAGTTATGAGTGAGGCACAAAAATGAGAAAAACAACATGAATTCTGAATCCAAAACCCTTTGTTATCCACTCATTTGTCTATCCTACCATACCTGAACCCTGTTACAACCCAAAAGACCTCATGAAGTGTGTGGAATCTGTTTGTGTAGTGAAGATATAATACATTCAAAATTAAGAGTTGATATTGCATACTTTGGTACTGTGAGTGCAAACACTTAAACCCCGAGAGATCTGGTGAGAGTGTGAAAAAGTTTGCAGGTAAAGAAGTCCTCTGATGTGAAAGTGTGGTAGATAGTTCGATTCAGGAACCATAAGCTTGATCACGAAGCAAAAAGCCAAGTTACGAAAGACATAGGTTGTGTTGTGGAAAGGAGAAATTCGTGGGTGACCTCTGTTTAGTCTCAATACATTACTTGAGGACAAGCAATGAGATAAGTTTGGGGTTGTGATCAGTCACCATTTCTATTAAGTTTCTGTATGTCATCCTGCACAAATTAATCATTTCGGTAACACATTAGGTTGTTTTTATTGCTTTTAAGTTAAGTTTATCAGGTTTATTTATTGATAGTATTGCATTGCATTTTATTTAAAGTTTATGTCAAAATATCCTCTTTATGCCTTCGTTTGGTAGTGTTCGTGTTTCAAGTTGATGCATGTGATCAGAGGAAATGATAGTCAAGCCGTGGCGACTCGGGAAAGCTGAAAGATGGAAGTTTTTGAAGAATCAGGAGGTTAACACGGGCGCCTGTGTACATCAACACGGCCCGTGTGGAAAGCTTCAGGAGAGAAGTGAAGAATCCAAGTCAGTGAATCAACACGGGCACCCGTGTACATCAACACGGCCCGTGTTGATGGGTCTGGAGCAAGAAACCAATGCCACGTGAGTCAGGAGATCTACACGGGCACCCGTGTGAATCAACACAGCCCGTGTAGATGGATGCGTATAAAAATACCAATTTTTGATCTATTATGAGTTGTTTGGCCATTAAGGGCCCTTTAGAATTTTTGTTGAGACTGATACTGAAACTACTTAAACGAAGTTGTGTAAGGAGAAAGACACTTTTGGATCGTACGAGAAAAAATACCACTAGAGAGAAGATAGCTATCACGGAGTATTCGAAGACGAAGAGACTCAAGGGAAACCACCATTGAAGATCAACGTCATCGTTATTCTTTGTAATGTTTAACTTTTCTACTATGTTTTCTTCGAATACTATGAGAGGCTAAACCCCCCAATGCTAGGGGGTGGTACTGATTTAACAATTGTAATGAATTCGGATCTATGATTTCCTTTATGCATCGTTCATCTTTTTCAATTCAATTATGTGATGTTATTATGCATTTGGTATCGGACAAATATAGATTGATCTACGACTAACAGTTAACAGGATTGTGATTGTTAGGGTTTTCATACAATTAGGTTAAAAGGAATACAACCTAGGACTAGGAATTCTTATTAATCACCGTAAACCTTGACGATAATAACAGTTAAAATCAATAATTGTTTGAATGGTCATTCAAGTAAAGATTGATAGTTTAATAGTTTCGTTCATTAAGGACTTAAGGACGAAAACTCAGAGGTTAGGTAATTGAACGTTTTTGTGCATTGAGGAAATCCGGATTTGGATCATTACTTGTTAAATCAACCACTCTCCCTAGCATGCTTTTTCTTCATAGAACTTTTGCAATATTAGTTTCAATTTTATCATTTAAAATCTTATAAAACAAATCAACTTGTGTTTTTGTTCACTAGAATCAAGAGTAAAATTGATACTTAATACGCAGTCCTCGAGATCGATATTTGGGGAAACTCACTATAACTACATCGGTAAAAATAGTACACTTGCTATTTTTCCGATCAGCCACCATAGAAAATGACTCATACTCAGAAGCTGAAACAAATGAGGTATTTTTTGAACTCACTAGAAAAGAGCTTGAAGAAAGTTTATCAGAACTTTTAGAAAGACACAATAGATTAAAAGCAAGATTTAAAAGGCTAAAGATCGAACTACTAGCTGAAACAAAGAAACTCAAACAAGAAAATACTGAAATTAAAGATAACAATATACAACTCATAGAGGAAAGGGAAACAAAAACCCTTAAGTCAGACAGTACCTTAAAATCTAATATTCTGAAAGAATATGATGACAGTTTTCAAAAATTTCTTGTTAAAAGCATAAACAGAAGGAAAACAGCCTCAATGATTTATGGTGTTAGTAGAAACAATAGAACTGGAATTGGCTATAAAACACCTAAGGGTAAGGAACCATATCTACCTAAACCAGTTGATGATATGGAGATAAAATATAAACCTCTGCACACACATTTTAACTATGGTCACACTTCACACTCATGATATCAAATATACATCCTACTCTAAAAATTATTGTGCTAGACCTATGCTAAAACAAAGCTTCAGGCACACTAACATCAAAGGACCCAAAAAGATATGGGTACCTAAGAAGAAAATGATCTATGTTGCAGATGCCCTTAGCAGTGAAGTCAAAACACCACTCATGGTACCTGGACTTTGGATGCTCACGTCACATGACGAAGGAGCAAGCAACTGATGCCCAGATCAGATGGAGATGTCTGCCTGATTGACTTTTTCATTCAGAAGAGGATTGTTCTACTTATTTTTTGGAATCGCGCCCAGATCAGTTTAAAGACTTCCTTTCCCGGCGTACACAGTTCGGAAGAAATATTGTTCCTGTCTTGATAAACCAGACTTTCAGTTGAGGGAAACGCCTCTGGATCTCTTCGATATTACGAAGGATCAGGCCGATGATACCCAGATCAGTTGGAATATCTGCGTGATGATTTAATTGCATCGGATGGGGATGTCGCCTTGATGCCCAGATCAGAGATACTTACTACCCGTTGATACCCAAGTCGACCAAAATATCTCATTTCGATTCCTAGATCAACTAAGACATCTATCCCCGATACCTGTTTGGAAGACATCTACTACGTTTAATACCCTGATCAGTCGAAGATGTTACTTCTCTTGATGCCTAGATCCATTGAAGTTTTTCCCCCCTGCCTGTGGGGTTGCCTGTTCCTTCTTATCGCAAGTTGGAGCTGTTTAATTATCCAAGTCAATTGATGTTTTTTCTCCCTGCTTGCGGGGAGCTACATACCTTCTTATTACAAGATGGAATATTCTATTGATCCAAAGCGTAAATTTTCGAGTTCATTCTGGTATTCAATCTCCTTCCACCTTAACGGTTCGAAACTTTTGTTTCTCGCTCGTCAGTTTCAAGGAGTTTGAATAGGGGTAGCTGTTGCACCCCAAAATTTTCCCTCTTTATTTAAGCTCTAAGTTATCAAAGACGTTTATTTCGTCGTTCGAAAAGGGAGGAAAAATAATAAAGAGTTTTCATGGTAGTACCTGGAAATGTGACGTGAAGGTTGGTTCCCACGTGAAAATGCAAAGAAATTCACAAGCCTTAGCTGGAAGGTGCTATGATCTTAGTTCCCACGTAGACAGTACTGTTTCGACGTTCCCTACAACTTTCGTGTTTGGCTCAGAAACCGATTCTATGAGGAAGATGGTCGAATCAGCAAATTACTTGAGCTTTCACAGTGAAAAATGGTGCTGAATGTAGGTTTTCGGGCCTTAGAAAGTTCATATCTCATGATCCGCTTGTCGGATTCGCTCGAAATTTTAACTGCATCTCCGTGTCATTATTCTCGAGATTTCATATGTTCGGGCCGTCGACCAATTATGCACACTAAATGTCCAGTATTTTGAAGAGCGTCGTGATTTTTCAGTGAAAAGTGTGTTTTCGGGTATGTCACGACAAGTTTGAATATTCATAACTTCTTCGATTTTTATCGTAAGAGGTCCATTCCGGTGGAATTCTCTTCAGAAAATTTGTTAGCTTTGATTCTTCTTCAAATGTGCTCAGTCAGATTTCGGACCGAAGGATGAGTTTTATCGAGTTCTTTGAGCGGTACTCACAAAATTCTGCACAGGCGCGCTAGATGAATCGGCGTTTCTCGTCATTCAAACGCGCGTAATTTCTTCACCGATTATCGGATCGAGACGATTCTTGCAGCTATGATCCACAAATTTAGTCATCTTCGAGTTGACATTGGTCCCATTTCCGAATTTCGCACCGAGCCATATTTCCTTGAAAACAAGCCAAAAAGAGATAATTAAGGGCATTTTTGACATTTCACCACTCATACTATATAAACCATTTTCCCTCTTTTTCTCTCAGATCTTCAATTCACCCAAAATTCTAAAAACACTTTCTCTCAATTCTCTCTCAATTTTCTTGGATCAAAACTACAAAAACTCACAAAAGCTTCATCAATCTTCATCAATTCAAGATCAAATCTCAAGAACAAATGAGGATCAAAGCAAGAGTGAAGAATCTTCTTTCTCATTGATCATCAAGATTTGGATCTCTCCCTCTCCCAAGACTAGGGCGCGCCACTCTCTCCCTCTCATCTCTTGGATTTCGTTCATGTTCACGTCGTGACCGCGTTCATGTTCATCCGATCTCGATCTCTCCGTTTGATCCGGTAAATTCACTATAAACTTTGCTAGATCATTGATTTTGTTGCTTAATTCGAAATTGATCATGATGATTTTCGATTGTGGATGATGGATCTATGACAATTGATGATGATGATGATTGTGTGTTGATTGAATGATTCATTAGTTTTTGTTTAATTATTTGAGTTTGAGACCTATTGGTGGATTATTGTTGCTAATACATGAATGTTGCTTATGATCAAAGGAAATGCATGCTAAGTGTTTGATAATTGGTTTATGTGAAGCATTTGCGTTTGATTTTGAGTGTTGGCATGTGATAGCCGACCATTGATAGATAATTCTTGTTGATTGTGCTTAATTGAGGAGATTTGAAGGCGTGACTTGTTTGTTCTTCATAACACGTGTAATTTGCTTGAGGCACAAGAAAACGCATGCTAGGTGTTTGATATTTTGTTCATACAAAACATTTGTTCCTATTTTTATGCACTAGCATGTGGTAATTGGTTATGGAATGATAATTCATGATGCCTATGCTTAACTGAATTAATTTGTGGTTTGATGATGAATTGTTCTTGATGACATGATCACGATGCTTAAGATCTAAGGATTGCATGATAATCATTTGATGAGATGCTTAATGGTGTTTTTTAAGAACAAATTGATTTGTCAAATAATGTTGTTTAATCAGATTCCTAACTTTGCTATTTGTTATTGATGATCAAATGTGGATTGGATAGAATTTGCTCCTAATTTCTAATGCATGTGCATGCTGCGACACTAACACGTCGATTGTTTGCATATCATTTGAAATTAAATTTCATGCATGAATTGAATCCTAGATGTTGAACTATGTAAATGTTTTCGGATATTAAATTGCATGTTCTATCGTTGTTCGTATGATGGTCGTTGGTGGTGGATCGCACTTTGGTTGCTTTCGCGGGAAAAGTGTTTTTTTTGCTGTTTTTGCCTGTGTAGGTCGACGCATACCTAGTGTAGGTTGACGCATAGCTTTTTTTCGCCGCATAGGTCGACGCATTGTCTTTCATGTCTGTCTCGGGTTAGCTCAGGTCGACCTGGAGGTCGACGCATGTTTGCTGCATAGGTCGACGCACAAGATGCTTAGGTCGACGCATTGGTTCTTCGCATGTGTTTCGGGTTAGCTCAGGTCGACCTATAGGTCGACGCATAGGTGCTTTAGGTCGACGCAGGGCAGGTTCAGGTCGACGCAGAGCTGTGTTTTTTGTTTGTTTTACTTCCTAACTTCAACCTTTCATATCTTTTTACTCGTAACTCTGATTTGCATGTTCTTTATATCGTTGGAAAGCTTGTGAAACGTGACATCTCGTGAGATGATTGGTATTGATTGATTGTAGGTTATTCATGTTTTTCCCCTTGAAATTTGTTGTTCATTTCATGTTTGCGTTAATTATTCATTTTCTCTTAGATTGTAGTATGATAACGCAATTTCGATTGCGATTGTTTTGTTATCTATAACTTGTGTGCTAGTATGCAAGGAATGTGGAAAGGCGATTACCGATGGTGCTTATTTCATTTGTGTTCTGCTTTATTTGTGGGACACAAATTCATCTCCTTGTGTCGTGTTCTCATCTTGGAGACACGTCTTTCACTTTACACCTGTTTGTCTGGATTGCTTGTTTCTCTTGCAGGTGTATTGTGATTATACTCGATACATATGTCGACACGTGATTTATTTTCACGATGTCGACTCTTGTTTTCTTATGTGGCTAATCAGTGTGCTGACTATTTGCTGTTGCCTTTCCTAGCTCGCTTGCGGGATCTTTGGTTTTTTTCTTATTTTGCTGCAGTTTACAGATCATAATCTGTTTGATATTGATCTCGTTTCATTTTACCTTTTTTCGCATTTTACCGCTTTCTTTCATCCTTTAACATGAGAAGTAGGACTTAGGCATGCAGTCATCTAGCCAAGCCCTCGAAAGAGGCTCTGTTTTTGTTGGTGTGTTTGCGTTTGTGCTTGCAGGAAGTCCTATCAAAGGCCATTGTAAGTCCTCAAGAAGGCAAGTGGAAAAGGTTAGCAATCAACCCCCACATTTTTCAGTCCCCAGGCCATCCTTATGCTCACTTTTTGCAAGTTCAGAGCTCTAGATAAGTCCCCAAGATCGTCAAGTCAAAGGCCCAATGGGTAAAGTGAAGCAGGTTCATGCAATCGAACCCCCACATTTCTAAGCTCATGTTGACCGACGTTGATGCTCGGTGTACGCACGCACCGTTTTCCTTTTAGATCTATGACGACTTGGTTACTGAGAGGGATTCACTCCTCTTGTCTATGGCCCGATCTCTTTTTACGCGAGGTCTATGCTTGGTTGACTCAGGTGATCCGCTCCCCTTGGCTATGGCGGGACCGTTTTTCTACTACTTGGCCTGCGCCAGTAGGTGTTTGCTTTACGAGTGAGACTCGTTTGTGTGATACTTTTGTTTGCTTTCGCTTTTTCCCTATAGGTTGCTAGGCTAGTTTAGGCTTGTACCTTTTGTATGATAACATAGGTAGCAAGCTTTCCCCCTTAGCTTAGGTTTTCCTCATGCATTCTTTAAAACACAAACCAAACTCTTTGATTTTCTTTTCTTAAGAGCTTGTTATTTCCGCTCCATTCCCAAGCGTAAGACTCCAAAGGTTAAGCAGCGGAGTACGAATGTAACTCGTTCACCTAAAAAACACAAAACAAACAGAAATTAGTTAGCTGAGCTACGGTACCTCTGATTCCTAAAAAATGATACGTAGGAAGCAGGGTAGGGCCCGTGCGAGTATAACTCTTTCTTTTCCCTACATTTTGCATGCATACTAGTCCAATTTAGGCGTAGATTTGTTACACACCCATAGTTTTAGATACAAGCATCGATACCATAGAGTATGATGGGCGTGAGGGTTGCTAGCACCTTCCCCTTACGTAACCGATTCCCTTGCCCTTTTCTCTGGTCGTGAGACCGTTGTTTTGTTTTGTGGTTCGCTGGCATTCCCTTCCTTTTCAGGATAAATATGTTAGTGGCGACTCTGTAGATTTTCGCGGTAGCGACAACTGGTAAGAGAAAGAATAACATTTATAAGATTGATCTTTTTGATCTAAAATATCAGAAAGTAAATTGTCTCCTATTTGTAAATGATGAGAAATGGGTTTGGCACAGAAGATTGGGACATGTTAGCATGAGGAGATTATCTCAACTTAACAAACTCAATTTGGTAAGAGGACTTCCCAATCTAAAGTTCAACTCAGATGCTATTTGTGAAGCATGTCAGAAGAGAAAGTTCTCAAAATCCTCTTTCAAATTGTAATACAGTGGGAGACCTGAATTTTAAAATGTATGCGGATAGCTAGAGTCGCCACCGACTTTTATTTTATACAATTGGAAAGGCAAAAAGAACAGGAAAGACCTTTGGAAGATTTTGATTTCGGAGGGTAGGTTATACAAAGGGAAGGTGTAAGCACCCTTTGTATCCATGGTTATCCATGGGCTCTTAATTGCTTAGCTCACTTGTTTGTTTGTTTGAAAGGTGTCGTGTGTGTTTAGAAAAGATTTGAATAAGGACTTTAACTTGTAAATAAGTGTAGCCTTTTGGAAATTATTTTGAAAAGGGGTGTGAAAATCATTTTGAATTTTTAATTGATTGTGAGCAAGCAGTTAAAAGCACCTACCCTAAGAGTGGATCTTTCTTGTTCTTTAAGTCTTTTATTTGATAGGGCTATCTATACCATAATGAAGGCAGGTAGTCTTTTCATTGGATGTATCGGGTCATCGAGGTTCATCATTTTCCAAAAGTCTATCCATACCATAAGAAGGGCAGGAAGTCTTTAGAAAATGATGTGAATAGTCATTTGTAGGCAACTAGTAAGGATACCTTAGCAATCAAAAGGGACTATCATCATTTATTGAAGGCAACATCGAGGGACAAGATCATATTTATCGTAGGCAACTCGAAGGGACTATGATCTTTATTTCGAAGGGACTATGATGATTTAGAACCGTAGGCAAGAAGCTAAGGTATCCATACATTCGAGGGAGTTTACTATTTTTGATTGAAAGGCAGCATAAGAGAGATTACCGTAAAGGTGTGTGTGTGTGCAACAATCACGTGAGTTGGATTCAGGTATTTACTTTGAATTAGGTGAGCTAAATTCAATTACTTATCTTGTCACTCCTATTTTACTAACCACACAGTTAATATATACAGACAATAAAATAGAAGTTATAGTACGGTTATAAGATGCAGAAGGTAAAGGCAGAAAAATAAACTTAATTACTATTACATCAAAAATCGAATAGGCAACCTATACACCTTCTAGAATTTTAAATGACAGGAAATTAAACAATAAAACCAAAAGAAAATAATTAAATAAAAGGATTAACAATTAAAAGGCAAAAAAGGGCAAAAAATATTAAACAGAAGGCATTCGACAATCACAGAATATGAGATGAGAAGAGAATTCGCGTATAAAAGAAATTCAACGTTTAAAGACAAAAGTGGTAAACCTAAACCTTAAAGGTTAACTTATTGGCTAAAAAACCTAATGGGTAAAATAAACCTACAGGGTTAAAAACCTAAGCCTAGGTTAATGGGCAACACCTACCTCTTTGGTTATCTATGGTTTTTGGTTAAAGGTTGAATCTAAAAAAACTAATTATAATTAAATTAAAATATTTAATCTAATCCTAATTATTAAATTTGAATTATAATTTAATTAACCTAATTAATTAACTAAATCCTAAATTACCTAATTAATTTTACCCTAAAATTAATTTAAATATTATTTTTTTATATTATTATTTTAATTAATCACCTAATTATACTAAGGGTGTTAGTTAATTTACCTAATTATACCAATTATAAAGTAATTAAAGAAAAGAAAATAAAGAAAGAAAAAGGAAAATAAAACAAAAAAACAACAAGGGAAAAGAAGCAAATCTGGGCGCTGGATCTGGTGTTATTGGCTTGTGAGTGATCATGGTGGACTAGCGCTTCTGAGGCCTCTTGATCTGGAGATTTGTCCATCAAATGGTGAGAGTAGGAGGGTGTATGACGCGCGCGAGCATGTGAGGCGCACTGGATCTGCAAGCATATGTTATCAAAGAAAATAAGAAAAAATTGTTGTCGTTGCCTAGGATCGAACCAACGCCTTCTCAGCTGTATATCCCTTCACTTAACAAGTAAAGCTACAAAAGTTATTTGTTATTAATCCAGCCACAAATTAAATTATATTAAACGCGAATTGATGGTTAAACCGGGCCCGGGATAGTGCTGACTAGCGAATCAGGAGCAGAGAGAGAAAAGCCATCCGTTGACTGGCCAATGGGGATGCGTGAAACAGCCACGTGTACAGTCACACGCCCCTGGGCACTGTTCATCGTCACTCTCCTCGTGAACTGCGGATTTTGCTGCGCTTTTTGCTTCTGTTTTACCTGCGGATTTTCCTCCCATTCTGCAACAATTCAAAACTTCAACAAAACAACGTTAGCCAAAACATATGAGTGCCCAGATTTACTAATTGGAGGTCCACGAATCTAATGGCGCCATTTTTTTGGTCTGTAACGGCCTAGATCTTGCAAACCGAATCACCAAAGCTCCATGCCCTAGCCATGGTGAATCTTGGTATACACGCTAAAACTCCATTCCAACGCTTCAAATGCTCCCTAAATATTATCAAGAACTCGAAAATGTGATTAGTTTAGATTAAAACATATTAAAATACATGACACGAAAATCAAACATGTATATCAATGATGAACGTGGCAAGTGTGTTTCACGCGTTCTACCATCCATCCATTGACTCTACCATGTTCTTTTATACCTCAAAAGTTGAATGGAGTTACTGGAATGCTCAGATCTTTGTTAGAAACCAAGCTTGCTCGGGATATTTTTTTAAGAGTGGTGCAACTTTGTAAACCCTACTCCCTGGCCATGTTTTTTCGTCCCTATCATTCTGAACTTTATGAGCATAAAATAAGAGTGCAAATTAGGTTTACTCCTGGGCTTGGATCCTTGCTTATTTGGTGACTTGGAAGTTTGAATAAATATGCATGAGATATTTCTATTTTTTCCTCAATCTTGTACCAATCAAATCCATATGTTTACTATCAATATTGGATAATTGATGTTGGCTGAAAAATAGAATCATACACATGGATCCAATCTTTTAGTATTTTATTCTAATTTATTTTGATTTATATTGAATAAAAATCAACAATAAATGAAATAAAATATCATGGCCATGCACCAACGAAATTGTGTACTTCTAAGAGTGATCTTTGGGCTTTTATATGATTAAAACCAAAACCATGTGATTCAATGCATTTATCTTACATTTTATTTAATTTATTTGGCTTTTAATTGAATAAAATTCAAATAAATATAACTAAAAGTGACAAAAATATGAAAATGGGTTTAAAGGTCCTTATTTAGGTCATGGATGTGTTTGAAGTCCAAATCTTAAGCCCATTAGTTCAAAAGTTGGAATTTTGTCAATTAGGGTTTTGCCCTCTTCTTGAAAGTCGGCCAAATTGTACCAAGCATATCTCTCTCATTTTTATGGTATGGAGATGTTATAGGACTTTTTGGAAAGATCAAGATGTCCTTTATAAGCCACTTTGGAACTTTTTTGCATTTGAGGATTTTATCTTGATGATATGGCTCCTGACAAAAAACAGCTTTTTGCGATCTTCTAGAAGAACCTGTAATGTTTTGTCCCATATCTCTCAAATTAATCATTTTTGGCCTTGGCATTAGATAGATAAAGTTGTAGAGAATTCAATTTCCTTTAAAACAGGATTTGGTTGGGAAATTTCTGATGTTCCATGTGAAAGTTATGGCTGGTCAAAGTTCAGTTGACTTTTAGGTCAAAACCCTAATTTAGAAACTTTGAGTTTTGTTGACTTTGAAGCTTTTCTTGATGAATTATGATCAAACCTTGATCAAATGATGAATTCAACTTCAAAATGTTGATGTTGACCTAATATCAGGAGTTTTGAATGTAATTTGACCATAGTTGACTTTTAGGTTAAACTGGTCGACTGTTGGCCATTTGAGCAGTTGACTGGACAATCTTGTGATCCAAGGCTTTAAATTTGGCATGGGGATTCTTTGAGGCATATGAGAGGCCATGGAGTTCACTTGCAGCATCAGAAGTTGATTTCACCTGAAGAGAGACAAAACCCTAATTGTGGGCTTGTTGCTTAGGAGATAGGTAATTGTGCCCAATTCTTGCATAATCTTGAGCCATTGAAAGTCATGTGACTTAAAAGATCATGGGAAAATTTTGGGGTATGACAGCTGCCCCTGTTCAATCTTCTTAAACCTGAGGATGTAAATTGGCTTACGTGCCTATAGGAATCTGAAGGTGGAAGAGGATTGAACACTAGAATACTCAGAAATTTGCCCTTGCTGAGGCAGGGACTTTTGCCGGAGATGGGCTTAAAGATGCCATCCGGATGTTGACTGAAAGTTATCGGGATGGGCTTAAAGATGCCATATGATCTTGATAATATCAAAGTCAGAATGAGTCTGACATTAGACTATATCTGAGCTCGAAGTATTGAGAAGTGTTTGTTGGAGATGGGCTTGTAGATGCCATCTATTTTTGGATATTGATCGTGTCTGCACCATTCGTGGCGACCAAATTAGATCTTTAAAGAATGACCGTGTCTACACCGTTCGTGATAATAGAATTAGATCTTTGAATGTAGATCGTGTCAGCACTATTCATAGTAACTAAATTAGATCTTTGAAGGACGATCGTGTCTACACCGTTCGTGATGATAGAATTAGATCTTTGTATGTTGACCGTATCAGCACCGTTCGTAGTAACTGAATTAGATCTTGGAAGGATGATTATCTCTGAACTATCTCTGGAGAATACTCGGAACTAAGTATCAGAATCAAATCTTTGTCTTGATTATCTCTGAACTATCTCTGGAGAATACCCGGAACTAAGTATCAGAACTAAATCATTGTCTTGATTATCTCTGAACTATCTCTAGGGAATACCCAAAATTAAGTATCAGAACTAAATCTCTGTCTTGATTATCTCTGAACTTTCTCTGGAGAACATCCAGAATTAAGTATCAGAACTAAATCTCTGTCTTGATTATTTCTGAACTATCTCTGGAAGATATCCAAAATTAAGTATCAAAACTAAATTATTTCTGAACTATCTCTGAAAGATATCCAAAATTAAGTATCAGAACTAAATCTCTGTCTTGAATGAGTGTCAGAATTAAATTGTTGACTTAATTATCTTCGCACTATATCTAGAAGATAATGTTCATTTGATTTGTAGGAATAGACTGAAAAAGCAACATTAGTTTTATGCAATGTCGTGATGCATGTATTGTAATGTTTTTTTTGAATGAGAGTGTTATGCATATGCCATGGGGTACATGATGTATGAATGCAAAATGTCGTTAACGATGATAGCAAATGGTATTAGCGTCTGGTGGGGAAAATAAATCCCTGACTATTGTAGAGAATACGTAGTACAAGTCTTAGTAGGAACTCCTGCTTCATGCTCGAGGATATTTAGTTGGAGATATTTGACTTCTGCTTGGGGATGGATGTACCTTGAATTATTGATCTTGATGTACCCTGACTGGGGATAAGAGAGATGAATAGAATCTCTGATGTTCCATCTGACTCAGCTCAACTGTGAGTGCCATCCTTTATGGAGATTATTTGAATATAGCTTCTTGAAGACTACTCTGTGGGGATATGCTCCTGTGAAACCGGCACTGTGGGAAGGCGTGGATGCCTTGAACATTGCCCCTAGTGATTATAGTAACAACCATTCCTGGGCTTGTGTTAATTGGGACACACCAATGAGTATTAATCGAAGTGTCAAATAGGCCTTGCATAGCTTTGCCCCAACTATTAGGTAATTTGAAGAGATTTTCCGCATGAGAACCTTATGAGATGTGTACTATGGGTGGCATGCCCCTAGGACCCATAAACTTAGTATAATGCCCCTAACTGATCGGGAAGTAGCTTCAGACCCACTTGGGTGCGTGCCTTTGATTATTCAATGCTCTTGAGAGATTCTTTGAATCTTGACCTGATTGCCCTAGATTGGCTGGATAAAACACGTCGTGCCCCTTGTATACATTGACTTCTAATCAAACTGAGTCAGGTGTAAGAGATGTTGCTGCTGAAGTGGTTTCATCTGTCACAATGACTTTTAGTCATTAGTCGTACCTTGTGCAGATTCTTTCTGATGCTAACATTTGAAATTATGTAGCAAAATATGTTTAATAATGAATTCATGAGATGCAATGCATATGTCTGTCTTGAGTTTTTAAAAAAAATTAAAACAAGAGATGTAAAAGTGTGATATTTGTAAAAATGTGATATCAACTCAGCATTTATGGTAATCCTTAAGGAGTTAGGATACCTTTTTGGTGACAGTATGCTTTCGAACTAACCATGCTTCAGTTAGGACTTTCAAGGGTTGTATTGTGGCTTGGTTCACGGTTTAAGAAATAAAAGATAATGGCTCAAAGTTTATTTGTACCCATCCCAATCTTCGTGATGTTCTTCGATCCTATGCTCAGTTAACTTTGCATTTAAGTCCTAGCAGAGTCTTGGAGTCATAACACTGACATTTGATGATGGTTAAAGCACCAGAAATTTATTTGGACAACCAGTCATCCTTTTTCGTAACATTTTCTTTTTTCTCCTTTTTTGACTTTGTTATCCCTAACTTTTTCTTGAACTGTTTATTTTGAGATTACAGTCTACGGGATGATTCGATTTTTGATAAGTCTCCTTTATAGGTTTGGACTTAACAACTTTTTTCTTTTTTGTGGATATTGACTGCCTAACTTAATGGTTGCGGGAGCCCATCATTTTTTGTGTAAACAACGGCTAGTATAATTGAGTTAACTGAGTAACTACCCTGCCTTAGGTTATGATTAAAGTTTTAATCTGTACGAGAAAGAAAACTTCTACTTCTTAGGCTCAAAGGGGTTGATGAGGGATTAACATCCTTATATCTCCACTGTTTAGGAATTGAAATAATGCATGCACATCGTCAGCATAGTTCGCTCAAAAGCATACTGTATGAGGTTGCGGTATCATTTTCGTCATCCTCCCTCAAAAGGCTTATGGCTTAGCAGGAGTTGAATATCACAAAATAAAACAAAGTGAAAACACATTTTAAATGAGTGATAGCGAAATAATTAATTCAATATAAACATATGCAATGCACTAATGATGATTATTAAGACAAATAATGTCTATCATAAGTCAAATGTTTAAACAAACAGAAAAGAAATTGCAAATGAAAGTAAATCTAATGATCCAAGAGTCCATCCTTCTAGACATTAATCAGTCTTGTCATGACTAGGCATGGGAGCGGTGATCACCACAGGAGTCTTAGGAAGGTTAAACTCAATTTCACCAGCATCGATCATATCTTGAATCTTATTCTTCAATGTCCAACAATTATTAGTGTCATGTCCAGGATATGCACACCTCTCGTTGGGATTATAGCGAGGAGAGGAAGTGTTAGGATTTGGATGAGGAGCTATTTGTGTAAGTATCTCTGCTTTCAACAAGTGTTGCAACGCTTGAGTCAAAGACATGTCGATCTTAGTGAATTGTCTTTTGGGCGCGCCCTGTTTACGTTGTTGTTGTGGTGCCGGCGTGGAGATCAAAACTCCCCCAACAGATTGGTTACGTTCATTACGACCTTTCTGGTTATGCGCAACATCAGTCATATGAAGTTCCCCAGGTGAGTTGAAATCAATGATCTTGTCATCAATTAAGTCTTGAATCCTATGCTTCAATGGTCCATAATCCTCGGTATCATGACCAGGACTATTCGAATGATAAGCACATCTCGCATGATACTTGTACCCAGGAGCAGGATTGGTAGGAAATGAATATGGAGGAAATAGAGTTATCAAGTTCCGATTGAGCAGTTGTTGCAGAACTTGGGACAACAGCATGTGCAACGGGGTAAATGATCGCTTAGGTTTGGATTTCTGATTATCTTGACTACCTTGCTGCATATGCTGATCCTTCTCCTTCTCCTTCTTGATTAGAAGTGCCTTCAATTCTTCTTGCCCCTTGGCCAATTTAAGGATCATCTCTTGGAATTGGTTGTTCTGAGCCTGAAGATTTCTGACAGATTGCTCAAGATCCATTTGTGCTGAAATAAACAGCGAGGGAGGATGAGAGACCTATGGAAGGAACCTGTTATGCAATGTTATGAATGCAAATGCAATGTTTTCAAGGATCTTTAAAGAATTTAGTTTGCGACTTTGTAATTGTAGCTTTGTTGAAAAAATTCATCTTTCGTCTTTCGTCTTTGAACGTCCTTCTTTGGGAATCAAGCTCACCATATCGAGTGGGTCGTCGCCTCTGATTCGGGATATTCGTTTATGAGTTTGAAAGCATATGGCTAGAGGAAAATAAATCCTCTTGCCCCTTTATAGATACTGAGTCTCTAAATTGGAAGACAAATGGCCAGAGGAAAATAAATCCTCTTGACCTTTGATGAGAATTTAGTCCTTGATAATGGCACATGAAATTATGCGCCCAAAATTCTTAAGATCCTTGAAAGGGTTAGTTAACATGCTATGTTATGATGTCATGATGTCATGCAGATGTAATGCATTAGGCAATACACAAGGCAATAAGGACAAGAAAGTCCTATAAACAAATCCTACAAGGAAATCAAAGGGTTAGTAGCACACACAAACAAGTTACACAAATGTGCTTAGGTTTAAAGGCTTGCATGACGTCTGAACAGGTAACTACCCTTCCCCAATAGGTACTTCTAAGGATAGGATAAAATTAGTAACCAGGTTCTAAAAAGTTACTCAGAATTGCCAGTCCTTCTAAAGAACCCTCGAACATGATACATACATACCATGCAATAATACTTTGAGAAAGAACCTATCTGAGTTGTAGTAACGGGTAGTGACTATGCCCTCAACATACATCAAGATTAGTCCCCCCACTACATTCCTAAAATCCAAGATGGGTTAAAGGTAACTAAAGGTCCTTAAGCTCCAACTCACCCACAAATATCCACACAAACCTCCCTCATACAAGAGAAGCATGCAAACACCCATAGAGGCCTAACTTAAGCGTGAACTCTCATATTGACCAATCCCCCACATACATGAAGGAGGTCTCCATGACTATGTCACTTCCTATCTTAAAGTGTACTCGAATTCAGATATAGGATTCATCTTCCATTCAATGCCCAAACAACCTTGAAGAATAAAGTAAGCAAAACAAACAAATATTAGTGATCTAAGCTCTAAGGTAACCCCTCTTTTAAAATTCCCAGCAGAGTCGCCAGTTCTGTAATACGGTGGGAGAACTGACTTTTAAAAAATGTGCAGATAACAACATTCGCCACCGACTTTTATTTTATCCAATTGGAAAGGCAAAAAGAACAGGAAAGACCTTTGAAAGATTTTGAGTTCGGGGGTAGGTTATACAAAGGGAAAGCGTAAGCACCCTTTGTATCCATGGTTATCCATGGGCTCTTAATTGCTTAGCTCACTTGTTTGTTTGTTTGAAAGGTGTCGTGTAAATAAGTGTAGCCTTTTGGAAATTGTTTTGAAAAGGGGGTGTGAAAAGCATTTTGAATTTTGAATTGATTGTGAGCAAGAAGTTAAAAGCACATACCCTAAGAGTGGATCTTTCTTGTTCTTTAAGTCTTTTATTTGAAAGGGCTATCCATACCATAAGGAGGGCATGTAGTCTTTTCTTTGGATGTATCGGGTCATCGAGGGTCATCGTTTTCCATAAGTCTATCCATACCATAAGAAGGGAAGGAAGTCTTTAGAAAAGGATGTGAATAGTCATTTGTAGGCAACTAGTAAGGATACCTTAGCAATCAAAAGGGACTATCATCATTTATTGAAGGCAACATCGAGGGACAATATCATATTTATCGTAGGCAACTCGAAGGGACTATGATCTTTATTTTGAAGGGACTATGATGATTTAAAACCGTAGGCAAGAAGCTAAGGTATCCCTACTGTCGCTACCGCGAAAATTGGATCAGAGTCGCCACTTATATATTTATCCCATAAGGGAAAGGAATACCAGATAACCTAACTCAGAATAAGAACAAGGTCTTTCGACCAAAGAATCTAGGTACGGGAGTCGGTTACGCGAGGGGAAGGTGCTAGCCCCCCTCACGCCCATCATACTCAATGGTATCCACCTATGTTTGTTTCTATCTAAAGGGTGTATCTATGTCTAAAACCTAAATGCGCATGAATGCAAAAGAAACACGGGGAAAAGAAGGAATTATTTAAAAGTGTGCTCGCTTAGGCCCCGCGACCCAATGCCTACGTATCCCTTACAAGGAATCAGAGCTACCGTAGTTCGGCTCCATAGTTTCCATTTATTTTGTGTTTTTTAGTTGAACAGAGGTTAAGGTCACAATCCATGATGCTCGACCTTGGGAGACTTATACGCCTAATTCTGGACTGGACTTAGCTTGTTCTTAGCAGCAGAATGAACTTGGGTTTGTGTTTTTTATGTAACTACATGATGAACAAAACCCAATATAAGGTTTCACACCACTTCATTACTTTGTTTTAATTTGAGCCTTTATTAGGTGTTTTAAGTGTTTTTGGTTGGGTATTTTTTAAGGGGAATTTATTTGCATTTTGAATCACATAAAAATGTATAATGATCGAGAAACAGATTAGGGAATAAATCCCACTCATTTCTATCCCATTATGTAGTGATCGAGAAACAGATTAGGGAATGAATCCCACTCATTTCTCTCCCACTAAGTGATTGAGAAACAGATTAGGGAATAAATCCCACTCATTTCTGTACCACTTTTAGTAAGGTGTGATTCGCATCTCTATTTATTAGTGTTTTAATGTTAAAAAAGAAAAAAGAATGAACAAGGGGAACTAACCTATTCTCTAATCTAAGTTATTCTAATTCCTATTTAAGGACTAACCTAACATCTAAAGAGAATTAACTAAGAAGAAAGTTGTTTAAGTTGACCAAAGTCAACTTTAACAACTAGGGGTATTTTAGACATTTCTCAAAATATGAAAATATTCACAAAAAGAAAGGATTAAAATCTAAACTAACCATGAAAATATTCACAAGCAATTTTGTATTTTTCATTCATGTTTAAGGCTATTTTTAGAATTAAAACAAAAGAAAACTAAAACTATGTATTATATGAACCAATCAACACTCAAAGAAATCAACAATTAAAATTCTAATAGAAAACAATTATTCCTAAAAAATCCAATTAGTCAAAAAAACCCTTTTTATCAATTTTATTTAGGAAAAAATCAATTAACAAGCAAAGGAAAAAAGAACTATTTTTTATTTGTTTTTTTTTATTGCCAGCAGGGGTGTATTTGCAAAAACCAAATGAACTAAAACTATGTTGAAGCGCGTTGGGTCTGATCCTTGGGGGTGTGAAGAGCGTTAGCGCCCAGGGCCCAATTTTAAAAACGTGTTGGTGCACTAGGGAAGCAGGGGTGCAGTTTCAGAAATGTCACAGGGCCCAGGCTCGTGGCCCAATTACACTAATCAACACTATGTCGTTTTATTTCACTCATTTGTTTTTATTTTCTACTAGTATGTGGAATAAAATGTAACGTGACGAGGTTCTTTTTTACTATGGAAATCAATTGGTGCATTAATCACTTAAGTGAGATAAGACAAAAAAATAATCCCTAGACCAATCATAACATGCCAAGTCATATTCCCAATTATTTGAATGAGACGAGATGTAATAAGAGTTGGAGATGGCACCACTACATGCTTGCCACGTAAGCTGGCCGTAGAAGAATAAAACAAAACAAACTCAGACGCCGGAGTTCACCTCCAGTCGTCTTCTCCGGCCAACCACACGGCGGAGACTCACAACATTTTTTAGAAATGCAAAAAGATGGTACCTTTCTACTCAGAATCTTACGTTGATCACTACTATGGCATTGGCTTCCCCTAATTCCTTTCCTATCTCTGAAACCGGAGCAAACACTAAAGCCCTAAAACTAACACACTTCACAGAAATCCATTCCACACGTATCAATATCCTTCTAAGCATTCAAAGGACTTAAACACAAGAATCACATACGTAAATCAACAGCGTTTCGAACTAACAGGATCAAAACTTCAAGAAACTCACAGATTCACATGGCGTCACGCACATTACGAGCAAGAACGTCATAGGTACACTAAATGAGCCTAAGCATATTGCTGGAATATTGTAAGAGAACAAGGCTTACCTCTTTGACGAATCTTGCGGCGATTCTTCGGATAACTTCTGCAATCTTTGGGAGCTACTACCAATGGAAACTTGATCTTGATATGGATGATGAGTGAAGGATTGTAGCACTTGAGAACGTGAAACCAGAGATTCAGAGTTGATGAAGATGAAGACAAGGGAGATGCAATGGTGTTGACGATGATGAGAGTTGATGGAGGAGGTTGAGAAGATGAAGGTGAGATCGGCTATGGTGGTTGAAGGTGGTTGGAGTTTGTTACAAAATGTAACAAACTTTTGGGGAGTACATGAAGGGGAGAGAGAGAGAACCGAGGGAAGAAGAGAGTGAGGAGAGAGAGCTTTGGAAGAAATGAGAAAATATGAGAGTCTCCTTGCGTTTTGTGAGAGAGCTTAGCTTATATAGGGTGGTGTGGTGCATGAAGCTTATGGTGAGTGTTGTTGTAGTTTATCTTTTCCTCTCTAAACTTGGCATGCAAGGGTGTGAGGAGTGGAGAGAGTTATCTTGAATGAGAGAGAGAATAAGAGAGGCAGAAGGATAATGAAACTGGAAAAAATGATGATTGAAAACGTGCTCCTTAATGTATGAATGATTTGGAGTTTGTATATGATGATACATGGAGCGCATCGTGGAAGGCTTGCAGCTAATCATTTTTTCTAAACTTATTGCACAAGATGAGCATTTGTAGTAATTCTCCCTATTGCTTTTCATGCATGTTAGTATTTGTATGGCCTTATGTAACAATGCATTGGCAAATGTATGCATGCGCATGACATAGTGGTGAGACTTTTCAGCAAAAGATGCCAACATTTATAATGAATCGATCCCGTGATCCACTTCAAAAGGAAATATCTTGGCATTCCTTTATCCAAATAGCCATCATGTTTTTATCAGAGGAACAAACTGATGTCATAGAATATGCTTCATGTAGATGGTTCATTAGACCAAGGCTTGAATCATCATGTACACCTCCCTTGAACCTTAAGGACACAATTACTTTAAATGCTGCAGCATATGAAAACCTGGCTCGATATCTTCTAGAGGTCCAACAAGTGAACTTTGTTCTTCCTTATCTCACTATCCAATGAATCAAATGACAAAGATGGCATATGGTAGCACATGTTTGGTGTTAAAACGATTGGGAGTAAGTGTCAGTAACATATCTCAAAATGCTTTAGAACATGACCTTTTACCATTGCCTTGTACACACGTGACTGCCCTATCCTGTGCCGTCTTGCTGCTTATTGCGAAGGCTTCACTTTGAGGTCTTATATCTCTACATCCAAGTATCTGAATGACATAATCTTGGTATCAGTTGAAAGAGGGCGTGTGATAGAACCTTTTGATGCTAAACTTGATTCAACAAAACTTCTGTAACTCTCATAAATTCACCTTGAAAACGGTACGCCACGTGTTTGACATATTGCATGCGTCATGCACAATTTCTGCTGGGCAACATGACTTGGCTTAGTTTGAATCTCCCATCTTTTCACTTTTTAAACTCTTCAACCATGATTCAAATGGAAAAACGCTTAACTACAAAGTTGTAGTGTGCCATGAGATGAATAATTTTGCAGTTGACCTTGTCTTGAAATAAAGCTTCTATCCACGTGTGAATTAGACCTAAAGTCAGCTGCACAATCATCTTGAAAACCCAAAGAATTTCTCTAAGTTAAGACTTTCCACTTATGGAAGATTTCAAATTCAACTAACTTTCCATTTTTGGCAACTTTGATAATCTCTTGATTTTATTTTATTTTGTTGACTTTTCTTTGAGCGATTTTCAACCAATCTTCAATATTTGACAGTTGACCTTGGTCATGACCAAAAAGTCAACTTTTTGACTTTTTCAGTTCCTGATGAATTTTCTCGATTAATCAGTTTCCGATTCGATTATCAATCATTCTTCAACCAAGGAACTCCAGTAAATGCTTCCCCCTTTTTTGTCAATTTTCTTGAACAATGACTATGATAATGAATGAATGTATCAAATGAATGACCTACATGAGGTATGAACATGGATGTGATATGAAAGCCAATTGGGTATAAATAAGTGGGCAAATTTTGGGGTGCAACACCTACATTCGAGGGAGTTGACTATTTTTGATCAAAAGGCAGCGTAAGAGAGATTACCCAAAAGGTGTGTGTATGCAACAATCACGTGAGTTGGATTCAGGTATTTACTTTGAATTAGGTGAGCTAAATTCAATTACTTATCTTGTCACTCCCTATTTACTAACCACGCAGTTAATATATACAGACAATAAAATAGCAGTTATAGTACGGTTATAAGACGCGGAAGGTAAAGGCAGAAAAATAAACTTAATTACTATTACATCAAAAATTGAATAGGCAACCTATACACCTTCTAGAATTTTAAATGATAGGAAATTAAACAATAAAACCAAAATAAAATAATTAAATAAAAGGATTAACAATTAAAAGGCAAAAAAGGGCAAAAAAATATTAAACAGAAGGCATTCGACAATCACAGAATATGAGATGAGAAGAGAATTCGCGTATAAAAGAAATTCAACGTTTAAAGACAAAAGTGGTAAACCTAAACCTTAAAGGTTAACTTAGTGGCTAAAAAACCTAATGGGTAAAATAAACCTACAGGGTTAAAAACCTAAGCCTAGGTTAATGGGCAACACCTACCTCTTTGGTTATCTATGGTTTTTGGTTAAAGGTTGAATCTAAAAAAACTAATTATAATTAAATTAAAATATTTAATCTAATCCTAATTATTAAATTTGAATTATAATTTAATTAACCTAATTAATTAACTAAATCCTAAATTACCTAATTAATTTTACCCCAAAGTTAATTTAAATCTTGATTTTTTTATATTATTATTTTAATTAATCACCTAATTATACTAAGGGTGTTAGTTAATTTACCTAATTATACCAATTATAAAGTAATTAAAGAATAGAAAATTAAGAAAGAAAAAGGAAAATAAAACAAAAAAACAACAAGGGAAAAGAAGCAAATTTGGGCGCTGGATCTGGTGTTATTGGCTTGTGAGTGTCCATGGTGGACTAGCGCTTCTGAGGCCTCTTGATCTGGAGATTTGTCCATCAAACGGTGAGAGTAGGAGGGCATATGTTATCAAAGAAAATAAGAAAAAATTGTTGTCGTTGCCCAGGATCGAACCAATGCCTTCTCAGCTATATATCCCTTCACTTAACAAGTAAAGCTACAAAAGTTATTTGTTATTAATCCATCCACAAATTAAATTATATTAAACGCGAATTGATGGTTAAACCGGGCCCGGGATAGTGTTGACTAGCGAATCAGGAGCAGAGAGTGAAAAGCCATCCGTTGACCGGCCAATAGGGATGCGTGAAACAGCCACGCGTACAGTCCCACGCCCTGGGCACTGTTCATCGTCACTCTCCTCGTGACCTGCGGATTTTGCTGCGCTTTTTGCTTTTGTTTTACCTGAGGATTTTCCTCCCATTCTGCAACAATTCAAAACTTCAACAAAACAACGTTAGCCAAAACATATGAGTGCCCAGATTTACTAATTGGAGGTCCACGAATCTAATGGTGCCATTGTTTTGGTCTGTAACGGCCTAGATCTTGCAAACCAAATAACCAAAGCTCCATGCCCTAGCCATGGTGGATCTTGGTATACACGCTAAAACTCCATTCCAACGCTTTAAATGCTCCCTAAATATTATCAAGAACTCGAAAATGTGATTAGTTTAGATTAAAACATACTAAAAATACATGACACGAAAATCAAACATGTATGTCAATGATGAACGTGACAAGTGTGTTTCACGCATTCTACCATCTATCCATTGACTCTACCTTGTTCTTTTATACCTCAAAAGTTGAATGGAGTTACTGGAATGCTCAGATCTTTGTTAGAAACCAAGCTTGCTCGGGCTATTTTTTTAAGAGTGGTGCAACTTTGTAAACCCTACTCCCTGGCCATGTTTTTTCGTCCCTATCATTCTGAACTTTATGAGCATAAAATAAGAGAGCAGATTAGGTTTACTCCTGGGCTTGGATCCTTGCTTATTTGGTGACTTGGAATTGTGAATAAATATGCATGAGATATTTCTATTTTTTCCTCAATCTTGTACCAATCAAATCCATGTGTTTACTATCAATATTGGATAATTGATGTTGGCTGAAAAATAGAATCATACACATGGATCCAATCTTTTAGTATTTTATTCTAATTTATTTTGATTTATATTGAATAAAAATCAACAATAAATGAAATAAAATATCATGGCCATGCACCAACGAAATTGTGGACTTCTAAGAGTGATCTTTGGGCTTTTATATGATTAAAACCAAAACCATGTGATTCAATTCATTTATCTTACATTTTATTTAATTTATTTGGCTTTTAATTGAATAAAATTCAAATAAATATAAATAAAAGTGACAAAAATATGAAAATGGGTTTATAGGTCCTTATTTAGGTCATGGATGTGTTTGAAGTCCAAATCTTAAGGCCATTAGTTCAAAAGTTGGAATTTTGTCAATTAGGGTTTTGCCCTCTTCTTGAAAGTCGACCAACTTGTACCAAGCATATCTCTCTCATTTTTTATGGTATGGAGATGTTATAGGACTTTTTGGAAAGCTCAAGATGTCCTTTATAAGCCACTTTGGAACCTATTTTTCATTTGAGGATTTTATCTTGATGATATGGCTCCTGATAAAAAACAGCTTTTTGCGATCTTCTAGAAGAACATGTAATGTTTTGTCCCATATCTCTGAAATGAAGCATTTTTGGCCTTGGAATTAGATAGATAAAGTTGTAGAGAACTCAATTTCCTTTAAAACAGGATTTGGTTGAGAAATTTCTGATGTTCCATGTGAAAGTTATGGATGGTCAAAGTTCAGTTGACTTTTAGGTCAAAACCCTAATTTAGAAACTTTGAGTTTTACTGCAGGTGGACGTGGGTAAAATTATTAAAACATAAAGATGAAACACATACTGTATTTTATTCGTTTTTTAATCAAGTATAAAATGAAAAAGAATCTAAAATCATTAAAGTTAGAAGTGATCATGGAAGAGAATTTGAGAATCATCTCTTTGAGAAGTTCTTCAAAGAAAATTGAATCTCTCACAATTTCTCCTGTCCTAGGACACCTCAACAGAACGGGGTTGTAGAACCTAAAAACAGAACATTACAAGAAATGGCTAGAACTATGATTAATGAAGCTAATATGGCTAAGCATTTTTGGGCAGAAGCAGTAAACACTGCATGCTATATTCAAAATATAGTGTCCATAAGACCTATTCTTGAAAAGCTCCTTATGAACTATGGAAGAATAGGAAACCTAACATTTCATATTTTCATTGATTTGGTTGTACTTGCTTTATTCTTAACATTAAATAACATCTGAACAAGTTTGATTTTAAGGCTCCAAAGTGTTCTCTGCTAGGATATTCTGAACGCTCAAAAGGCTACAGAGTATATAATACAAAATTATTAATTGTTGAAGAATCAATCAATATCAGATTTGATGATAAGCTTGGCCATCAAAAGCCAAAGTAGACTGAAAATTTTGCAGATACAGAAGAACAACTCTCAAATCCTGATGATTTAGAAGATAAAGATGCATCAGATATCACATCAACCATGGAGAACATGAGAATATATGAAGAGAATCCTCATAAAAGATTTCCAAGACTAACTACACATCATTCAGAAGATGTCATCCTTGGCAAGAAAGATGATCCTATCAGAACTAGAGCATTCCTAAGAAATAATGAAAATTCATTATTTGGATTAGTGTTAATGATTGAGCCAACAGCAGTAGATGAAGCTCTTCAAGACACATATTGGATTATTGCTATGCAAGAAGAACTAAATCAATTCACCAGAAATGATGTATGCCATAAAGAAACAACTATTACACCAATCTCTGCCATAAACAAGAATAGGAATCCTACATTTCTTTCCTAAATGGTTCTGTCCTTCCAAATCTTGTCAAAAACTTCTGGGCAAATGCTTATGTCAGTGAAGATAACCTATTATTTCCTCCATTCATGGAATTCATCTTAGAATTTCTGAAACATCCATTGCTGAAGTAATTAGATGTCCAGCCAGGAACAATGCTGCATATCTCACTGTCTTTGACTATGCCAATGCTTTTGTCATTCCAAACGACTTAAGTAAACTAGCTCGTCGTCTCAGAAACAACCCCTACTACATCTCTTTATCCAAACAAGTCTGGTTTAGGATGATTCTCTTAAACTTCATTCCTCGAGGAAAATTCCATAAAATCCTATATGCTAGAGATATGTTCTTGATCAATCGCCTGGAGTCAAATAAACCTGTAATCCTTGTCGGGATCATCTTTGGACACTCGAGAGCGTCTCTAATTGCTTTCAAGTATGGTCAAGAATTCTTGATACCCTATGGAAGAGTCCTGTCAGCTTGTTTTGAATATGCAGGAATAGTGAACACACTTCGTATCTCAGAACTTCCGAACAAAAGAGAAGCACTGTATGCTGAGCGTTGTGATTGCTTTTTCTTTCATGGAGGCTATTATGAATCTAACTACTAGGTGTCTGTGTTCTTTGAGTTTGTATCCATCTTTTTCTGATCAATGAATATTTCGTTTTTTTTCTGTCTGGGATAATATGATTTTTTAATGCTTATAACAGTTCTACCTGACTAAAATAACTCATACATCATCATACGCTTTTTTTGATTATGACAAAACGGGGGAGAATTATAGAAACAAATATGTTAATTAAAACCTCTTAGAAATTTTGAAGAAACAAAAAAGGGTAAAATCAAGGATAAATCTTCAATAACTTGTGTACCAGAAGTCTCTGTTGTTAAAAGAATGCAGGAATACATATTCTTAGAACTTCTTTGAAGATGCGCGCATGAATTGCCACATCCATCAAACTTTTGAAGAATCAAGTCAAGGAGAAAATTACTCAGGGATGTTATCTATTATATTTCTCTTTAAATATTTATTTCAGGGGGGAGATTACATATCTCAGAGGGAGGATATTTCTTTCATATACAAAATTTTAGAACATAACATAAATGTTTTGTCATCATCAAAAAGGGGGAGATCGTTAGAATACAGTTTAGTTCTAATCATATTTTAGTGTTTTGATGATAACAAATAAATAAATTTTGTATAAACAAACATGGTACTCTAATTATATATTTCTGATTTCAGAAGATGTACCAGTACCAGCACAATCAGAACTTGGAATAAAAGTAAAGTTGGATAAATGCAAGAGATACTCAAGTCTTCAAGGCAACTTCAGATACTGCACCAAACAACTGCGAATACACCTACAACAGAAGATCACGAAAGAATATATCTACAACAGAAGTTGAAATACAAAGCTGAACAGAAGATCACGAAAGAATATTGTTAGAACAAGAAATGATCTAATCATTAATCTTAGTTTTGATGATAACATTATATATGAATTTTGTATAAGACAATGTGGTACTCTAATTATTCACGTTTTCCATTTCAGGAAAAGTCTAAAAGAGTATGCACAAAATCAGTGTTCAGAAGCTCTGACCCAGAAGATTCTAGATGGCTTCATCAGAACATGGTCTGTCAGACATCAGAAGATGGTCTTGAAGAAATCAGAACATGATCTGGAATGCATCAGAAGATGACAGTCAGAAGCAAAGCTCTGAATATCTGATGGTATCACGCTCTAAAGCACTTCCATAGTCTGTTGACTGAAGTTGCATCTGCACCAAATTAAGCTGAAGACTCTGATATTCAAACGTTTATCCAATAGTCTGAGTCCAGAACCAAGTACAAGATGAAAAGGCTACAACGTCAAATCTATCTGACTAACAAAAGGAACGTTAGAAGCTACAAAAGGCAAAGTCAGAAAAAGAAGTTGAAGCATGGCTCGAGGTAGTTGACAAAAGAGTGAAACATTAAATGCATCAGTGTACTATTCACGCAAAGCATTAAATGCTCCCAACGCTCACATTTCCTCAACGCCTATATATAGAAGTTCTGATTTAGAAGCAGCAACAACTCTTGCGCTATGTACCAAAACGCTGTCAAACTGAAATCACACAAAAGCAAAAAAGAACTTCATCTTCAACCTCCCAACTTTGTAATATCTTAGTGAGTGTTAAGAACTAGAACTTAAGAGAATATCACTTGGTGATTACAGCTTTTTAAGAAGCAAATCAAACTCTTGTAATATTTATTTTACATTGATTGTAAAAGGAAATTCCTAGAGTGATCAAGTTGTGATCTGTAGACTCTAGAAGACTTAGAAGTTATCTAAGTGGAGAACCACTATAATCAGTTTGATTAGTGGATTAAATCCTCAGTTGAGGTAAATCACCTTGTCAGGGGTGGACTGGAGTAGTTTAGTTAACAACGAACCGGGATAAAAATAACTATGTGATTATTTTTTATCTAACATTTTTTTATCAAACCCTTATTCAATCCCCCCTTGTCATACCCCAAAATTTGCCCATACTATTTCTCCTATTCAAATTCAAATCAAGGTACAAAGCTCAAAGACACCCTCTCCTAAACAAGGCTCAGAGAATTAGGGTTTTGTTGTTCTAAAGGAAAATCAATGAACCAAAGGCTCCAAGGCATCCCATATGGTCTATGATACCCCACACTACCTCCATGACAAATTTCAGGTCTCAATTCAAAAGATTGATCACTCAATTGCTTAGAAAGTCAACAGTCGACTGGGTTGACCTAAAAGTCAACTGTGGTCAAAGTACAGTCAAAACTCCTGATTTTTGTGTCAACATCCTCATATTGAAGTATCATTCACCATTTGATCAAGAATTTATCATGGTTCATCAAGGAAAGATCAGAAAACAACAATTCCAAAAGTTTCTAAATTAGGGTTTTCATAGGGAAAGTCAGCTGAACTTTGACCAGCCATAACTCCTACATGGAACATCAGAAATTTTCCATCCAAATCTCATTTTGAAGGAAATTGGATTCTCTACAATTTTGTCTCTCACATGCCAAGTCTAAAAATGCTTCATTTGAGAGATATGGACCAAAACATTATAGGTCCTTTTCAAAAGTCAACCAAAAATCAATTTTTTCAAAAGAACACACAAGGAGCATAGAAAATTGTTTTGATATGGGACTAAAAACATTGGTTAGAGGACTCTCTAAGGTTCCTAAAAAGACTAAGAACTTGAAAAAATATTGAAGTATGAGGAAATGGCAAGGTGTACAAGTTCACTGATTTTCAAGGGTATGCATGAAGGAAAAAGGTCCAAAATCCCAAATATTTTCAAATGAGCCAACATTCTTTTCATCCAATCCTTATCCTAGGCCCATCCACGCCCCAAAAACATATCTCTCAATTTTATTTTGTTTTTTATTAATTATTTTATGATTTTTATGCATTTAAATCATAATTTAATTATATAAAATAACAAATTAAATAAAGATGTGATTTTGCTTTGATTTTAAGCCAAATATCAATCAAATATCCTCATATAATCATAACAAATTTGTGCAAGATGGAATTGGATTGATTAGATCAAATATTGGCCATAATTAGATAGAAAAACCAATTTCCAAACCAAATTTTCCATGATTGATTCACAAGGATTTGGATCAATTTTATCAACCCTAATCCATCCCCTATAAGTACAAAACACATTCAGAGTGCAAGGGTTCGGAGATTATGCCTCAAGAACCCTAAGTCCGAGCCTTGAAAATAGAAGAAAACTCAAAGATTGAAATCAGGTGTAGAGGCCAATTCAAGAGTCCTTGTTGATTCCAACACGTCCCTGGAGGTTCACTGAAGCTAACCAGAACCTTTTTCTTGATCAACACTCTCTGAATCGCCTCCTTCGAGCTCTGGTTTGCACCACTCTAAATTCACTCGATTTGGCTCTTTCATGCATTATCAATAAAAATTCATTGCGTATTTGTGTTTAGTACCGTATTGTGATTGATTTTGGAAATTTATTGATCTTTATATGATGTTATGAATAATACGCCATTGTTAGGTTCCTTAGTTTCAATTAGGGGTTTTTACTACAAGTAAAATCTGGTTCAATTGAGGCCATGGTTGTGTTCGTGAGGTCTGGACGATCTCATCCATGGCCTCGCAAAAAATTTCTATGGTGTTTTGCTGCTATTCGCTATTTGCAGGGGCTATGGCAACGAAGGCGTCTGTGGGTATAGGCTAAGGCGACGGATGGAGGTTGAAGATGATGTCGTGGCAAGACATCATTGGCTGGTTTAAACATTTGCGCGCGCTCTTTTTCTTTGTATCCAGGTGGATCTGGTGCGTTAAGACGCACGGGATCGCATGCACCTTCATTCTAGCAACCATTAGATTCGTGCCCAGATTGATCAAACGCTCTTCAGCCTGCGTGACCACTGTGTTCTTCATGCGCGCGGCCACATACAATCACATGCTAAGTTTTCTAATTTTTTTCTTTTTAATTACATAAAACCTTTTTACTTATCTAACTATTATTTATATATATAATTTTTTAATAAAAAATCTCCTTTTTTACAAAACTCTAAAAACTTTTTTTATCTTAACAATTCTTTTTATTATTTATTATTTAATTTCAATCATCGATTATTCGATTTTATTTTAATTGCTTTAAAATAGTTTAAATTGTTTAAATTATTTTAATTAATAAATTAATTTTGATTAGTTGATTAAAAATAAAATTTTATTCTGATCGATTTAATTAATTAGGTTAAAAACCAATAATTAATTAAATTCGATATTTTATTTAATTTACGCCCGAATCAGGGTTTGCGAGAATCAGCCATACACAGAAAAAATATTTCTTTGTGTATTTTCTTTTCAGGGTTATTATCAGACATCTTTCGACTATGCGCCAAGCCTATTACGAAGCTAAGTCCCGATTTAATCCTTATTTAAATATTTGTTATTTTATTTAAAATTAGGGTTTGCCTTCAAATATAATGAACTCCGCCTACACTCACTTCTTTTTCTGTTCTGCCTTTGCCTTTGTCAAATTTTTTCAGGGTTAGCAACAGGACTTTACCTCCGACTACGAGCCATATCAGATCAAAAGCTAAGTCCTATTTCATATTTATTTTTTTAATTTCCTTTTGCCCTTTTTTATTAAATCAGGGTTAGCTTTAGCTGTCAATGAATTAATAATGCACTCACCCCTTTGTATTTGTTTTCTCTTTTCCCAATTTTCAGGGTTAGCCAACCGTCAAAGCTCGAATAGTCGGTAACCCTAAAACTTATCTAATTTCTTTAATTATTACTTGCTCAGACCTATTGCACTGCTGATCCACTGGTTTCTTTTTCCCCTTTCCCATATTTTTGTAACTGCTTCGAGGCTGTATTGTTTGGCCTTGAAGGCACTTAATATTGTTCATATTATTGTGTGGTTAGTAATCCTAGGGAGTGCAAGCCTGTTAATGAATTTAGAATAACTAACTATAAGATAATTTCTGAATTAATCACGTGATTGTTGCACCCACGCACCTTTTATGGTACCCTTCTTGTTGCCTGTTGCCTGTTGCCCTGTGTTTTTTGTAGAATAGCCATGTCCCTCGAATACGAGGATACCTCAGTAATGTTGCCCTCAGTTCATTCTCAAGGTCATAAGTCCCTAATGATGCTTCCTTCGATTCGCCAAATATGACCTCGTCGCTCGAAGTTGCCTACGAAGTGCTGAGGTATCCTCTAGTTGCCTAACGAAGAAGGCTATTCTGATCCTTCCCTTAGACTACCTGCCCCTCTATGGCATGGGACAGTCTTATGGCGAACGATAACTCGATGACCCGTAAACATCCAAACGAAAGACTTCCTGCCCTCTTATGGTATGGATAGACCCTTTCACCCTGAAAGGCTAAAGAACATTTTTCATCTAACCAGGTAATTTGCTCCTAATTGCCTAGCTCTAAAAATCTTTTTCTACTCTATTTTCTAAACACTCTCAAGGCTACGCTCATTTACGAGCTAAAGTCCTTGGTTTCTTCTTCTTCTACATTTCTTTCAAAAGAGCAAAGCAATTAAGAGCCCATGGATAACCATGGATGCAAAGGGTGCCTTACACCTTCCCTTTGCATAAATTATCCCCCGAACTCAGTTTTTATTTAAAAAGTTTTTCCTGTTCTTTTAGCCTTTCTGATAATTTGGATAAAATAAAAGTCGGTGCCGACTCTTGCTTACCACGACATTTTGATAAATGTCAGTTCACCGTATTACACCCCTTTCTAAGTGTTTTTCACTCCTTCAATTAGCATCAGAGCGCCGGTTCTAGGTGCAAACACTTAACCGTGTTAGTGAAAAGATTCAGGGAGAAAAACACAAAATGGTTGAAATAACTACTTCAACTTCTACTGATCAAAACAACAATGGTAACAATGGAAGTAACATTTTCAATGGTTACAATAGACCACCAGTCTTTGATGGTGAGAACTTTGAGTATTGGAAAGATAGACTTGAAAGTTATTTTCTTTGTCAAGATGGTGACTTATGGGATCTAGTATTGGATGGTTACACACATCCAGTTTTTGCTCAAGGAGTCAATCTCACAGACAAGCTATGAGTGATGATCAAAAGAAAGCGTTCAAGAATCATCACAAATCAAGAACTATATTGTTAAATGCTATCTCACATGCTTAGTATGAGAAGATCACAAACAGAGAAACTACTCATGACATCTTTGAATCTCTGAAGATGGCTCATGAAGGAAATGCACAAGTCAAGGAGACAAAAGCTCTAGCTCTAATCCAGAAATATAAAGCTTTCAGAATGGAAGATGATGAAAACATTAAAGCAATGTTCTCTAGATTCCAAACTCTAACTGCTGGATTAAGAGTTCTTGACAAGGGATAGACCAAAACTGATCATGTAAAGAAGATCATCAGAAGCTTACCCAGAAGATGGGGACCCATGGTGACTGCCTTCAAGATTGCCAAGAATCTGAATGAGGTGTCTCGAAGAGCTGATAAGTGCCTTGAGGAGTCATGAGATTGAGCTGGATGCAAATGAGCCTCAGAAGAAAGGTAAGTCTATTGCTTTGAAATCAAATAATAAAAAATGCACTAACGCTTTTCAGGCAGAAGAAGAAGGATCTGACCAGTCAGAGTCAGAAGAAGAAGATGATGAATTATCTCTTCTATCCAGAAGGGTGAATCAACTCTGGAAGAGTAGGCAGAGAATATTCAAGAACTTCAAAAGACCTAAAAAGGGAGAATCTTCTGATCATTGATGATCTGGCAAGAAGAAAGTAGTGTGCTATGAATGCAAAGAACCTGAACACTACAAGAATGAATGTCCAAAGCTTCAGAGGGAAAAGCCCAGAAAGAAGTTTGAAAAGAAGAAAGGCATGATGACTACCTGGGATGACTCAGATTCTTCTGATCAAG
This sequence comes from Vicia villosa, assembly GCF_029867415.1. Classification (NCBI taxonomy): domain Eukaryota; kingdom Viridiplantae; phylum Streptophyta; class Magnoliopsida; order Fabales; family Fabaceae; genus Vicia; species Vicia villosa. Next base: position 2,423 of record NW_026705490.1, on the reverse strand, counting down.
AGTCAGACTCTGAAGATGAGCAAGCCAACATAGCACTTATGGCAACAGTTAATGCTGGTGAAGAATCTACTTCTAATTCAGACTCTGATGAGGTATTTTCAGAACTCACTAGAGATGATTTTGTTTCCAGCTTATCAGAACTTCTGGAAGTCAAGAGTCAACTTAGTATCAAATACAAAAAGCTTAAAAAGCTCTTTGCATTTGAAACTAAGAGACTTGAAATAGAAAACTCTGAACTGAAAGAAAAAGTTTTAAAATTGACTAAAGATGTTGAAACATCTTCAAGTTCAGAAAAGTATATTCCAAGCACTAACAATATTCTGAAAGAATATGACTTGAGCTTCAGAAAGTTCTTATCTAGAGGTACAGGCAGAAGTCAGCTAGCCTCTATGATTTATGGTGTAAGTGGAAACAAGAGAATAGGCATAGGCTTTGAGGGAGAAACCCCATATAAACTTGAACCTGTTGATGAGATGATTATCAATTACAAACCTTTGTATGAACAGTTCAAGTATGGTCATTCTCATGACATTAAACACACATCTCACTCTAAGAGTTTCCAAATCACACACACAAAGAAAAATGCTGTTACATATTCTAGAAGATCATATGTAAAATCTCAGTTCAATCAAAACTTGAGAAGGACTAACCCCAAAGGACCCAAAAGAATATGGGTACCTAAGGATAAGATAATTCCTGTTGCAGATCTCCTTCACAGCACAAAAGACAAACATGTCATGGTACCTGGACTCTAGATGCTCACGTCACATGACGGGAAGAAGGTCTATGTTCCAAAGCCTGGAACTTAAATCTGCTGGAGAAGTAAAGTTTGGAGGGAATCAGAAGGGCAAAATCATAGGCTCAGGAACCATATGATTGGTAATTCTCCCTCTATAACTAATATTCTTTTAGTAGATGGATTAGCTCATAACTTATTATCCATAAGTCAATTAAGTGACAACGGTTATGACATAATCTTTAATCAAAAGTCTTGTATAGCTATTAGTCAGAAGGATGGCTCAATCCTATTTACAGGCAAGAGAAAGAACAACATTTATAAGATTGATCTTTCAGATCTTAAGAACCAACAGGTTACTTGCCTTCTGTCTGTTAACAAAGAGCAGTGGGTCTGGCACAGAAGATTGGGTCATGCTAGTTTGAGAAAGATCTCTTAGATTAACAAACTCAATCTGGTTAGAGGACTCCCTAATCTGAAATACAAATTAGATGCTCTTTGTGAAGCATGTCAGAAAGGGAAGTTTTCAAAACCTGCGTTCAAATCTAAAAATGTTGTCTCTTCCTCTAGGCCTTTAGAACTTCTGCACATTGATCTTTTTGGCCCAGTCAAAACAACATCAATCAAAGGAAAGAAATATGGATTGGTCATCGTAGACGACTATAGCAGATGGACTTGGGTAAAGTTCTTAAAACACAAGGATGAGTCACATTCTGTGTTCTTTGACTTCTGTAATCAGATTCAATCTGAAAAGGAATGTGAAAATCATAAAAGTCAGAAGTGATCATGGTGGTGAATTTGAGAAAATATTCTTTGGAATTTATTTCAAAGAAAATGGTATTGCCCGTGATTTCTCTTGTCCTAGAACTCCACAGCAAAATGAAGTTGTAGAACGAAAGAATAGGACTCTACAAGAAATGACCAGAACCATGATCAATGAGACTAATATGGCTAAGCATTTCTGGGCAGAAGCAATTAACACAGCTTGTTATATTCAGAATAAAATCTCCATAAGACCTATTCTAAATAAGACTCCTTATGAATTGTGGAAGAACAGAAAGCCCAACATTTCATATTTCCATCCATTTGGATGTGTGTGCTATATTCTGAATACTAAAGATCATCTGAACAAGTTTGATTCTAAAGCTCAGAAGTGTTTCCTTCTTGGATATTCTGAACTCTCTAAGGGCTACAGAGTATACAATACTGAAACTATGATAGTTGAGTAATCAATCAATATCAGATTTGATGATAAGCTTGGTCTTGAAAAGCCAAAGCAGTTTGAGAATTTTGCAGATATAGATATCTCTAACTCAGATCATGAAGAACCCAAGGGAAAGGATGATTCAGAAGATCAAGTTGCAGCGTCTTTAGAGAATCTCAGAATTTCTGAAGAGCCAACACTCAGAAGATCTTCTAGACTCAACTCTGCTCATCCAGAAGATGTTATAATTGGAAAGAAAGATGATCCATCAGAACAAGAGCATTCCTAAAGAACAATGCAGAATGTCAATTTGGTTTAGTGTCTTTGATTGAGCCAACTTCTGTTGATCAAGCTCTGGAAGATGCTGACTGGATAATTGCTATACAAGAAGAGTTAAATCAGTTTACAAGTAATGATGTTTGGGATTTGGTTCCAAGACCTAAAGGATTCAATATCATTGGAACATAATGGGTTTTCAGAAAC